>NW_026923760.1:0-22028 GCF_032062105.1 Saccostrea cuccullata | reverse complement strand
TTTTTGTTTTTTGGAAATTATCTAAAATTTTTTGTTTTATGCTTCTCAAAAGTGGTTTTATTGAATTTTCTTTTTTAGTAATGAATGAAAATCCCAACTTGTTGAAAATTGAAAAAATATTTTTAGTCCATGAGTTGGAACAATATGATTCAAGGATGTTCAAACAATTTTGTAACCCAGTTTTACTTTCAGATAATAAAACAATATCATCAGCGTATAATAAGCAATTTACAGAGATTTCACCAATTTTAACAGGATCACAATTGCCTGTTGTAAGTTCATCAACAATACCATTAATAAAAATGTTAAAAAGAGATGGGCTTAAAATATCGCCTTGTTTAACACCACATTCAGATGTGAATGTTTTACTGAGACCATTAGTACATGAAGTATACATCCTTAGATTTATCATCCATGCAAGTTTGGTCACTGTTGGGTCATAGTTACTTGGAAATGAAACCTTGACCAAAAACATTAACCTGTTTGCTCATCATGATCCGGCAAATGTAGGTCAGATTCAGCATCCGAGGCAAGCCTGGTAGAGTGCATCCTAAGATGGTACATACATTGTCCATGCAAGTTTGGTTAAGACTGGGCTTATACAGGGGCTGACAAATAGATTTTGAAGGCACTTGTCCAAGGGCAAGTACATGGTATAAATTGACTTGCCCTACCTGAATTTTTGCTTGCCCTACCATAAACTAATTCTGTATTTTTTAGATATTTCAAAGAAAGAGGAAGACGAATGCTGAGTAAATCATGCAAGCCCCTATGCCCAGCTTTAAATATATGACCTACAAATAAATTCTATTTTTCATAAATCACTTGCCCTCGGGCAAGTGGTTGATAAAATTTCACTTGCCCACCCCTAAAATTCACTAGCCCCGGGCGTCGGGCAATGGGATTTGTCATCCCCTGGCTTATAGTAAATTACTTTGAAAAGAGATCTACAGTTGCAGAGAAGAAGCTGAAAATGTTTAGATGTTAATTATTATTTTATAAAACACATGACAGATGACGACAGACAAAAACAGATAACAATAGGTCACATTGTGACTCAGGTGATTTAATAAAACTTCATTTAAAATTTTGTTAAAAATTTCATCAGCTGCTTGATTGAACACAGATTTGGCAGAAAGAAAAAAAATTATGCGGCTGCAATTTGAATGGGTCGATTGGGTTGGTTACAGGAAACAATGTTTTCATGGTCTTAAGAAGTCTATTTTAAAATATTTATCATTATTGAATATTCTCAACTCATCCCAGGTGGTCATTTTGGTGAGCCAGACTAAAAATCAGGTTGTGTTTGAGAGACAATATGTACTTGTGCCTGGCAGCAAAATAAAAAAAATATTTTTAGCATACAGGTAACAGTCACGGTCATAAGGTCATTGACCTTGGTGTCATTTGAAAGAATTTGATTAGTGGTATGCACACCAAATATGAAGTCTCTATCTCTTATGGTTCAATAGTTATGACAAAGACATGAAAAAGCTATTTTTAGCATACAGGTCACAGTCAAGGTCACCAGGACATTGACTTGGTGTCATTTGAAAGAACGTTTCAGTGGAGTATACATACCAAATATGAAGTCTCTATCTTTCATGGTTCAAAAGTTATGGCCAAGGTTAAAGTTTGCAGATGTAAAAACTATTTTTAGCATATAGGTCACAGTCAAGGTCACAATGTCATTAATGTTGGTGTCATTTGAACCTAATTAGTATGCATACCAAATATGAAGTATCAACCTTAAGTTTTATCTTTCTAAAGTTATGGCAAAGGTTAAAGTTTGCAGACAAACAAACAAACATACAGACAGGACAAAAACAATATACGTCTCAGATCTATTGATTCGGGCACATAAAAATCACATGGGATAGAAATGGTGAGGTGACTAGCGTGAATTAAAAACTATTATATCTTTGTAAATCCATGTGTAAAACACACTGCTATCTCTTTTGAGGTCTGAATCTCCCTATTTTTCTATCTCAGTAAGCCAAAATGTATGCCACCTGAGAATGCTTTCACAAATATTATTACGACAATCATGGTTTTGCTTTTAAGATTTTCGGAAATTTCCTAATGTTTTCCTATGTTAAAATTTGACCCCCTATCATGGCTACTCCTATACCCTGGGGTCATGATTTAAACAAAATTGAATCTTCACTACCAGAGGATGATTCAACATGAGTGTCATCTTTCCTGTCAGACCAAGTGATTCGATCTTGAGAAGAAGATTTTTAAAAGATGCCATTAATTTTTCACAAATTCATATTTATATGTATGAGGACATGGCCCTTCAAGGATACTCCGTGCCAAGTTTGGTTAAATTTGGCACACTGACAGTATAGTTCTGAAGAAGTCTAGATGAAAATGCGAGAAGTTTACAATGACTCGGGTGAGCTAATAATTGAGGTCAAGATCTAGACTACTTTGAATAAGATTGCAATATATTGCAATATATTGTAGATTTAAATTATCATAATTTCGAGCAGAATGTTTGAAATGCAAATTCAAAGACTATAGATTTGAATTTATCTTTAAGTTTTAAAGGGGGAGGAGGGATAATACATTAATTGCACACATAATATTATAACACTTTACTTTTAATCAAATACCAGGTAAAATAATTACAAAATGAACCCCCATGGAGAATTTTCAAATTAAAAAAAAAGTTTATACAGAATATGTAAACTTTTGTCTTTTTATTATTATTATAATTTCTTTTTTTTTTTGGGGGGGGGGGGGGGTATGAGCTAATAATTGAGGTCAAGATCAAACAAAAGGACAAAAAATGTTGATGCAGTTGAATTTTGAACTATGATCAATATCAAATTGATTTTATTGCATATTTAAAGTAAGATATTTAAAATTGCAACAGTAAATTAAACTCTCTCTTTTCTCTCTCTCTTTCTCTTGAATCAAAAGGTCTGACGAAGTATTGTTTTAACGAGATTGAAAAAGCCTGAGGTAGTTACAAGTATTATTTCAGTTTATACATATCGTGAAATACCGGTATCTGATTTTCATATCGCGATATATTATCGTGGTGGAGAATAAATATACCGATATACCGGTAATATTGCACACCCCTAACAAGATCAAACAAAAGGACAAAAAATGTTGATGCAGTTGAATAACTATGATCAATATCAATTGATATTGCACTGATCAATAGGTCTATAACAGAGATGTCAATTTTACTCAGACAGCTTACCGGTAGTCGAATAGTTGGAATGCTTTAGTCGTATGTGTTTCAAAGTATTTATTTTACACCAATTGTCTCTTTAAACTGTTTAAAGGATCTGTTGTGGGATCCTGATTCCGATGTGTATTCATAATATTTAAATATATATGAGTTTGTGTGGTTTACTGAATATCATACAGTTTCAAAGAACAGTACGTATTATGAGCCCATTAAACATGCATGTATAAATGTTGATTAATATCAACATCAGCCACTCAAAATTCAAAAGTCATTATTTATAAATATTAAATTGTCCAGGGTATTCCTTGTAAAGTAGGTCAAAGTGAGTTGTAAAACTCAAAGTTTTTTATGCAGCGGATCGATCCATATATTGTTTTTGTCCTAGTCTGTCTGCATGCATGTTTTTTGATTTGTCTGCAAACTAGCCAAACTTTAACCTTTGCCATAACTTTTGAACTATGATAGATAGAGACTTCAATGTTTGGTATGCACATTCCACTAATTAAGCTCTTTCAAATGACAACAAGGTTTATTAAATTTTTATCTTGTTTCTTTGACTGTGACCTATTCGCTAAAAAGAGCTTTTTTCTGCAAACGTCAATTTTTGTCATAACTTTTGAACAGTGAAAGTTAAAGACTTCATATGATAGAGGCCTGTAGCAAGGGTTTTCCATGTGGGGAAGGGGACGGGGCTTCGAAAGAAAAATCTGCGTACTACAGATCGAGCTTTGCTACATGTGCACTATCAGATATTTTTTCCAATGATAGATTTCTTCACCGCATAAGCAGATGTCAAGTCTTAGCCGTAATGAGTTACAAAAAAAGACAAAACTGGACTCTTTATTTAATAAACCTAAAAAGTTAGCTGATGTTGGAAAACCTAAGTCAATAAGACCCCTAAAATGTTGGTGGTCGACATTTAAAACATCATTCGACTCGAGTGACTTTTCATATCAATTACAAATGGATCTGTGTTTTTGAGGAAGGGTCCATATTCTCTTGGGGGTGGGTTATTTTTTGAACTTCAGTTGCAGACCCCTTTTCCCCTTTTTATGGGGGGGGGGTCCCATGCTAAAATCCAAAGCCATGCATTCAAAGCAAATTAATTGAAGCCTAGCCTATACTTATACTTACATTAAATCATAATTTTTAATACCGATGCCAGCTGTAGACCCACATGTACAAGTGAGATTTGGTGATTAGAGGAAATTCGAGCTATACTACTGATTTCTTTTTAATGTAAAAAGACAAAGGCGGTGTTCTACAGTTTGTAACTGTTATATTATAACATATCTTACGTGTACCCACATTCATCTTCCTCATATTGTTATACTACAATTTAATTAATATTTACTTACCAAATCACATAATGAGCGTTTTCTTCTGGAACCCGGGTTTCGTATCGAGTCACGTCGAGTCCGACTCCTGGGACCTTATTCACAAAGCATCCGTTAGATAACGGGTCCGTTAAAGTCACCGCTAATGTTTCCGTAAAATTATTTGGTATTCTCGAAACACCCGTTATTTAACGCATCCGTTAACGTTTGCGTTAGGGGACGACCATTTGATTCTGAGGGGGGGGGGGCTGGCAGATTTTGGAAATAAATAATCTGTCCCTGAAAATGTTGAAAATAAATAATCTGTCCTCCTCTGCAAAGAAAATAAATAATCTGACCTTGACTTATGATATTTAAATATTGTGAAAATACCTTTTTATTTCCGTGTAATTTAACCTCAGAATCTTCAATTCAGCATTTTTTTTGGGCTCGCTTCGCTCGCCATTTTAGAACCAAATAATATTTAAAATCAGATTACCAGACTGGATACTTTAGTCAGTTGATCAACATGACAATGAGCACTCAGTAGATGTGATGAATCACTTTAAAAACAAGCCAATTCTTAAACACCACAAAAGATAGATTTTCTTTTTAAAGAATTATACTTCCCGATAAATTAATACAAAGTATACAGTGGCGGATTTAAGGAAGGCATACATGTGTATGACCCTCCCCTAAAATTTCAAAGTATGATATGAATTATATTAATATTGCCATGCTTTAAGTACAATACCAATATTTTTATGCCTAGTTTTACTCTTAAAATACACAAAAACCCAAGAGCTTCAGGGGGCTTCAGGGATATTTACCCCTTCATTCAAAGTATGATAGGACTAGTATTAATTATGTCATATTTTGAAACATAACTAACCAATTCCTACATATTTGTGCCTAGTTTTACTCTTAAAATACATAAAAACACACGAGCTTTATGGGGCTTTACCCCCTGGACCCCCTTCATTCAAAGTATGACATGACCAATATTAATAATGTCATACTTTGGTACAAAATAACCAATACCACTATAATTGTCCTGGTTTTACTCTTAAAATACCTGAAAACCCAAGAGCTTCTAGGGAATTTCCCTCCCTTGGCCTCCACCAGTGCTTCGCCCAGAACCCACCGGGGGCCTTAACCCGGCCCCAGACCTCTTGCTTGAACGAAGTTATACACACCCCCCATCCTGAATCCGCCTATGGTATATAAATGATAAGTCTTTTAGAATCAATCTTTCAAGGTACCCTAAGACAAAGAAGAAAATAAATAATCTGTCCTCGATAATCTTGAAAATAAATAATCTGTCCTTGACAGGCATGAAAATAAATAATCCGTCTCAAAAAAATTTGCCAGGCCCCCCCCTCAGAATCAAATGGTCGTCCCCTTGAGTCTTCCGCTACCGGAGAAAATTAACGGATACGTTAGAGTATCCGGTAAAAGGGCACCTTGTTGGCGACTGGCATTTACAGTGGTTTAACTTACACTTTACTTGTTGTTTTGACTAAGTATTTCATTCATTGTTTTTTGTATGTATCGGAAATACGTTGAAATGTCTAAATAAATGTAAACTTTAACTTTTTCCGTGGGATAAAAACGAAACTGACAGAATCAGAGTGTGCTGTTTTGCTGGGGAATGTTCCCTTTGTCTTGCTGATAGCTACACTCAGTTTTACATCATGTATATAATATCTATACATTATGAATACAAATGGAAATTGACGACATAAAAATGATTAAACGTCAACCAATCCCGTTTAGAGCGGGTTGTATGGAGGGTCAAAAAGACCTTAAACTCAAATACATGACAGTGTAATGAAGTATACCATGTATCAAAAAAAAAAAATCTGTTTAAAGATATCTACTCTTTTCAAAAAAATTATGATATCTTCCATTCTATTTGTTGACACGCTTTATTTTAAAACTTGATTTCAATAATAAAAGAATTTTTGGAATTGACATGCTTAAAATGGAAATGTTGCTTTCTTTATTCAAATGAAAAAATGGCACATGTATCAAAAATTGCACCAATGCACCGAACATTGTAAAAGAGCAACCAGTTACATGAATTTATTGCATCTAATATTTTCTGAAGAATTGCTCTCTTCGGTTTAATTATGATACCATTCACTCAATTTGTGTGAGCAACATGTCATTTAATTTCTTCGAACAATAACTCTAGTCAATTACATTCATGAGTCCAACGATGAAAATAAATCTATTGACTATTCCTTTCATTATATATTTTAATGGTTGATAAGAATTGAATGCTAAGCAATTGTGAAGCAACAGAATAAAAATACAGTCAAATTTCGTTATCTCGAACTCTGTGGAACATAGAAAATACTTCGATATAACCAAAGATTCATTATAATCAGTCGGTTGCGCCAAAAACTATTGTTCCTCAAAGGGTTATTATGACGTCATTAAACATGTACAAACTGCGTCATATTGTTCTCTCTATTATGGCGTTATTACAAGCAATTTTAGAAGAAAATAAAATTCGAAAGAACAGGATCTTTAGGGATAGGCTAAATCCATTGGATGCGTATGACGACGCGGAAATTCTTTCCCGCTATCGAATGACAAGACATTGTTTGATGGATGTCATTGACATTGTAAGAAAGGATGTGTCACATGAGACAAAAAGATCTCATGCCCTTACGCCTGAGGAACAAACTTTTGCTGCTTTGAGGTATTATGCAACTGGTTCTTTCCAGCAAGTGGTTGGGGACATTTTAGGACTCAGTCAACCCAGCGTTTCCAGAGCAGTGAAGAATGTTTCCAATGCACTGGCTAGTTTTGCGGGACAAGTTATTCAATTCCCGACGGATTGCCGAAAACTTCAAACTGTTAAAGAAGGTTTTATGGAGAAATTTGGATTTCCAAATGTAATCGGTTGTGTGGACGGGTCATTCATTCCAATTAAGGCCCCATCATCACGCGAGGACGTGTATGTATGTCGCAAGGGTTTTCATGCGCTAAACGTACAAGGGATTTGCGACAGTCAGAAAAAATTTACAAATTTGCTCGTGAAATTCCCTGGCTCGGCGCACGATGCCTTCATATGGAGTCAGTGTGGTGTACAAACGTTCCTTGCCCGAAACACGCAGGTTGGATTTTTACTTGGAGATCAGGCCTATCCTCTGAGACCATATTTGCTTACTCCTTTACGAGATCCCCGCAACCCGGCAGAGGAGGCTTATAACCGGCAGCATCAAAAAACAAGGAAGGTGATTGAGGATACTTTTGGCAGATGGAAATGCAGATGGCTTATGCTGCATAAATTTGGTAGGTTACATTTTACTTAAAATATATATATTTTTTCCTTCAGAAATTTGAAGAAGCTGTCTGGTTGATCAGTCACTAATTACACTAACGGTCTGTCGTATTTTTTAGCTCGTTCTAAGGGCGCTTAAAGTAACACAATGAGTCAAAATCATGTGTTTCTTTATGATATATGTAGCATACAGAGAAAAACTTCTCAATATTGCGAGTTTATAGTTAAAAATATAACAATTAAACTGCACCGTAAAGCAAGAAAAGACCGCACTATGTAAGTGCCGGAAAAACAGAGGTTGTATCTACCGTTTCGTTGTTTTCGCGTATGTGAAGGTCACGACACTTATTTTTAGCTCATACTTGTAAACAACAATAAACTGGAGCATGCAAAGGCAAGAAATATATTCTTACAACTTTTTAAAAAGATTGCATTAAAAGTTTTGGTCTATTCCTAGCCTACATTCATTCCTGAGTACTTGAGACAATGGTATCTATGTTACTTATTAAACTTTTCTACGCACGCGTACAAGAGGGAGGAAGAAGTAAAGAAATATTTTCGTTATGGGGCATACTGACATTTATTTTACTTTTATTTTTCTCCATAGAAATAAACCTTATACTAGTACTGGTACTTTAAGAAATTGAACAAAGTTTACTCGAGTCATGCCAAAATTCTACGATTACTTTGTCAAATTTCCCCTTTGTGCGTCACGGTGTCTCTTTAAAGAAATTTTCGCGTGAAAAAAATAAGTATATATCCCAATTCAAATATGCTTATTTTGTATAAAAAAAAATAAATTAAAACACGATTTTCTATCAATTTTTAATTAAGTTTGCAATAAGCACGTACAGAATCATTGTAAAAACTGTCCTTTTCATAAAGGAAATTCATTGACAAACAACACATTAAATAAACATTGTAGTAAATAATGCACAGAAAGAGTTTTTTTTTACCTCCGGTTGTATACTTTCATCATTATATTCAAAACATAGGTGGTGCAATCACAGTTGAATTGACAACAGCTGTAAAGGCAATTATAAGCACTGGTGTCCTGCATAATATTTGCGAGAGTAAAGGTATACCTTTACCGGAGGTTTATCAGGCGGGAGCTGAGGACGAAGGCAGTGAGGACATCACCCCTACAGACAGAGGACAGGACGTGGTGGAGGGTGAAGCTGTTAGAGCCAGTCTCATCAGAGCACACTTTGTATAAAGTGTTCTGGGTTTCTTTAACACTTAAATTGCAAACATTTTACTTAATTAATATAATAAAGTGAGTCTAAATGAAAATTGGTGCTTATACATGTTATACATGGATCTTGTCAAAGTGGAATACTAAGTATTAGTATTTTACACCCTATCTCCCGAAGTATACATAATAAAGTCCTCCGTATACAAATATTGTTTTTAGAGGTTTATATACAGGTATATGCAGAAGTTAACATTATCCTCAGACATATTTAATTTTTATGATTCTTAGTTAATCAGAAACTAATACTATACATTGTAAGTATAAACTTTGAAAACAGTACATTGCGTTCGAAAATGAAACTTAATAAATGTAAATTTGACATGCAGCTGCAAGAATTCTTATTTAACTTCATCTAAGTATCAACCTAACTAAAAATGAAAATAATGCATGTACGTTATTAATTTTGTTGTAACAATTTGAGTCATTTATTTAGGTTAATGAGGCATACAGGTAGCTGTAATCTTGGGGCATGTATTCCTGGGTCTGAGAATTGCCTTTACTAGTCTTGTTCGCCATGTCTTGAAGGATGTGGGATATCTTCCTCAGTTCCTGCAAGCGTTCTTTTTCTAGCAAATACCTATCTTCCTCGAGTTTCAGTCTCTGCTTTTCTATCATTAATCGCTCTTTCTCAATACTCAGAAGTTCTGAATGTGTGCTGAAAAAATTAATGCAAGCTTTCTAATGGATATGATGAATGATATACTTTAATTGAATACAACAGAGGACTGATTAAGAGAAAGGGATTGAACATTCTAGCAGTGGTTCAGATACACCCCCTCCCCTTGTTGTCTTCGAAAATATTTTCCGAGAAAGTTACATTATGAAAAAAAAAATTACTTGAAGAAAATATTTATTTGATTTATAAAATTCACCTCTCTTTCTCGCCTTTGTCAGCTGTAACACGGCGTCGATCACGATCTTTGACATTACTGCATCTGTTTGGTGTTGTTCTAGTGTCGTTACTCAGCTCACCGGTGTCTGGTAATGGGCTACTACATGTACCCTCACCACGTATTTCTCCCTGTTGCAATGCCTTCTTCACCTCGCCAGCCTCTGACCCCTATCATTATTTGTAAAACTATATCTACTATAACTAAAGAAGTTTTTTATCCAAATATCCATGGACGTAGCTTTGTTTTTTGAACAAAAAAGGAAGGGCAGCCAGAGAAAAAGAAGTTAAATTGTATTTCCTTTGTTTGATTATACTACCACAAAAAGGGGCAAGCGGACTTTCAATAAACATTTACCAACAGTAAAGGAGGGGGCAGCCCTTTCTGTTATTTTATACAGGGGTTATACGTGTATGTAAGATTTACAATTTTAATTATTTTCAATCCTAGAGACAAATCAATTCAGCTCGAACATTTGTCATTGCTTCGTGGAGCGATGGAGAAGGTATGAGTATTTTACCCTATCTTTGGACTTTCAGTAGGCGTGACTTTCTCGGCGCTACGTAATGGAGAATACTAGTAGATTCTCATTGGTTACGAAATTAATAAGATAGGAACTTAAAATTGTTGTTGATAACGATCAGACGACTTATGCCCCACCTCTGTGCCGTTAGAGAACTTTTAATTGGTTATTTACTACACCAGTTGACATTCGGCCGCATTTCTATCATATGTATATTTCAACAGTGAAGGGAAGCTGTGTAAATTTCAGAAGCTAATTAGGTAACGTCGAGAATGCCACGCCTTCCTGAAAGTCCACATTAAGCGTGTAATTCTTCTAAGTCGATCTTGTGATGTTTAAATCATTTTGAATGTTAAAGGATCAAGATTACAGCATCATTAGAATTATCACCATGCCTTTTCAGTGAGAATAAAAAGAATGTTATCCTAAAAACAAAAGGACTATTTAGAATACATTCATGTCATCTACTTCAGCTTCAAGTTACACTAATACGTATTAAGGCGAACCTCTTGAAGTTGTTGAAGCTCAAAACAATCCACTCCATCCGCCAATCCGTATACTCTTTCTTCACCAATAAGTGAGACCACCATTTCCTCCATTGGTGTAAGAGGATCCGCCTCATTCTGTCCCCCTCCAGTAACACTGCGGTCCTTTATCACAGGAAAAGTTTTTATCATTAAATGAAGCTATATGGAACATTTAAGTAAAATGTCAGTTATATAACATCAGTTTATTTGTTATATACCTAGTAGTCAATTTTCATCATTTTTGATCATGTTGCAGTATTTTTATAAAGTAAACTATTGGGATTCCTAATCATTTCGTGGTTACGTTAGGGTCACTTATCAAACTGACATCTTTTAAATACGCTCACACAAATAGCTTAACGTAATATAAGGTATGTTTTTGGTAAGTTCGAACTAATATAAAAAAAACAAGCTAATTCAGAGAATTCGTGTCCCCCGCTTAGGGAAAAAGTCGGCTCCCCCTGACTGAATTTGTAGAATTATTAAATGTATACATGTATACTGAAGCAAATAAAATACATGTATGTCAATATGCATATAAAGATTTGATTGCTTATTCTTTATTATGTGTATAGAAGATTTTTTATATGGAATGTTTATCACACTGTAATGATGATTTTATAACCGCATAAATTTTTCATTTCACATGCTTAATACTATCATTTATTAAAAAAAAAAAAGTATTTAAAAAAAAAAAAAAAGGATCGACCGAGATTCGATCCCGGGTCCTCTCACATTTGAAGCGAGAGACATAACCACTAGACCACGGAATCGCTTTACGCGCTGCGAAGTATATGCAGAATTGAAGTCACATACATGTATATATTCATGTTTTCATGTTCGGTATTCTCAAAATTTTACACAATCCATGGTGTTTGATTTATTTAGCCTTTATTAAACAGTTCTAATAGATGTAATATGAACATAATGTCCGCCGAGAACCTGTTTTATACGCAATAACTCTCCTCATGCCCTTGCACTAAAAATAGCGACATGTAATACTATAATACTAATAAAACAAACGGGGCGGGGCACTTTGAGAGGGGCGAGAGACGTCCTAGGAGTTTTGGTATAAAATTACATTGCATTAGCTCAAAATCTTCTTGAAATATCGCCCGGAAATGGTAGTTTTACATACAGACAGAATGTATGAATTTACGACCTTGAACTTTGACCTTTTGACCTCAAAATCAATAGGGGTCTTCATTAGGCCACAGGGAGTTGTTATATAAAATTTCATTGCAATAGCTCAAATGGTTCTCGAGATATCGTGTGGAAACTGTTTTAACAACAGAATTTGCTTATTTATGACCTTGACCTTTGACCTTTTGACCTCAAAATCAATAGGGGTCTTCTTTAGTCCATAGGGAGTTGCTATGCTAAATTTCATTGCAAAAGCTCAAAGGGTTCTCGAGATATCGTGTGGAAACGAAAGCGTTACAGACAGACAGAAAGACGGACGGACGGACGGACAGACGGACAGACGGACGGACGGACGGACGGACAAACCCAAATTAATATCCCCCACTTTTCAAGCGGGGGACAAAAAAATTTCCTTTATTTAGGGCCACCGGAAGGCGATGGGTTATTTGATATGAAAGTTAGAAGTCACCGTGGGTTTCTGCGGAGTTAAAACAATATACAAGTAACAGCTTTTCAAATAGCTTGCCTGACTAATGCCATCAATATTTAAAGAACCCATAAGCATGATAAGTTATAAACGTTTAAATTGGGGGAGGGGGGGGGGGAGTAAATTGTTTCACTAGAATGAATTATGAAGATGTTGCACAAAACATAATGTATTCATTTTAAGTTGTATGATACTCATCAGAGCAATGGAAAAAGAACAAATTTTATATAAACCATATATATTGTTTGTATCTCAAATAAAAAATGAAATCATGTACACGTCCAGCTGTAGATTCGAACCCGCGACATAGAGATGAACACCTCACTCCGCGAGTCTAAAAATTGTTTAGAGGATGAAGTAAATAAGGAAAAGAACTAATGTAATTGATTAATGCTGGAAAGCATGGCTATATGTAAAGGTTACATAGATTAGATTCAACTGAATACAGCCTAGGCTTTGAGGAAGACAGCTGAAAATATGATATACCTACAAGAAATTAAGAATCGTAACGGTTATGATCCAACAAACTTAGGGGACTCCGACCCTCAGCCACGAAGGACAACTCTTTAATTTATAATACAATTCAAAAAGTTTTTAAATGAAGCTTGAAAATTAAATATTTTCTTGCAACAATTTTCATTATATGCCTCTCAATGTGCTTTGAGGTTCTTTACAAAGCTCTGTAAATCACTTCTAATTTCATATAATGTTAATAAACATTGGCATCTAAAAATGCCTTTTCGGGATAAAAATTTCTACTTTTAATTAGACCTTTCTGAGAAGTTCAAAGAACCTTGAAGCACATTGAGAGGCATATAATGAAAATTGTTGCATGAAAAGATTTAATTTTCAAGCTTCATTCAAAAACTTTTTGAATTAAATTATAAATTAAAGAGTTGTCCTTCCTGGCTGAGGGTCGGAGTCCCTTAACGGCGATTTATAAATGGCGACAGCAGGCGCAGATTCATGAAGTTTTTCCCAGGAATGAGAAGTCGGTCCACATCAAAAATATTTGTACGAGCAAAAAAGTAATAAACCATCTAATAAATCCTAAAATGTGAGAGGACACTTTCATAAGTCTGTATGCTCTGTTTTTGTAGTAGGAAACCCCCTGTAGGGGGAGGGGGTTATGATCATATGTATATTTGGCCAGTGCATCCTCTTAAGAGGTTTTTGTTCGTTTCAGTTTTTTTTACTATTTTCCAAAGTTCGACCTTGATTCCGACAAATAGGAACATGAAGTTTTCATTTCCTTTCAATAGAATATTTTTAAACAGATATTTACCAATATTTTAGATACATTAGCTCCTATTGTTGAAATAAGGGTAAAGCAAAGAACAGAGCCATGGATGACTTCATATATTTTAGGCCTCATTAGAGACAGAGATAAACATTTGTATTTATATAGAAAGCATAAAAGTCATGAAGACAATAAGATATTTTGTAAATTGAGAAATCAAGTGCAGAGAGAAGTAAGGAAAGCTAGATCCTCTTACTTTCAAGACAAAATTGAAGAAAATAGGTCAGAACCTAAAAAATTGTGGCAACAACTCAAGAACATAGGATACAAATATAAACAAAAAAGTAGTGAAAACATTGTCTTAAACATAGATGGTATAGTACAACATGAAGGGAAAACTTTAGCAGATTATTTCACTGTTTTTTTACAACTATTGCATTAAAACTTGTAAGTAAATTACCTAATCCTTCACATATGTTTTCTGTCACCTCAAGGGTTTTTAGACAGTTTTATGCAGATAAAAACATAGAAAACAAAACTTTTGTACTTCAACCTGTGACTGAAGATTTTATATACAAAGAACTAAAAAGTTTGAATGTAAATAAAAGTACTGGTTTAGATAATATACCAGCAAGGTTTTTAAAAGATGGTGCTTTTTATATTAAAGAACCTATTATGTCCATTGTAAACAAATCTATAACCACCGGTATTGTACCAGATGATTTTAAAATGGCAAGAGTTAAGCCTTTGTTCAAAAAAGGAAATTCTTTGAAGTGGGAAATTATAGGCCAGTCAGTATATTACAGTATGTATAGTTTCAAAGATTTTGGAAAAATGTGTCCATGTTCAACTTTTAGATTTTTGAAACAATAATCACTTGTTGTATTCTTATCAATCAGGTTTTAGAAACAAATTTTCAACAGATACTTGTTTAATACATATGTTAGATTTTATTAAAAGTAATACATCAAAAGGGCTTTTTACAGGTATGGTAATGTTAGATTTGCAAAAAGCTTTTGACACTGTTGATCATACAATTTTATGTGATAAGTTAAAAGTTTTAGGAGTTTTATCCACTGAGTGGTTCAAATCTTATCTGTCTTGTAGACAACAACAAGTTCATGTCAACAATACTTCTTCAGACTTTAATACTGTAAATTGTGGTGTTCCTCAAGGCAGCATCTTAGGACCTCTATTATTTTTAATATATGTCAACGAATTGACTGTCAGTATTGATGATGACTGTAAATTAATTTTATATGCGGATGACAGTGCCATTTTTTATGCACATAGAGATCCTGTTATTATTGCTCAAAAACTGGGCATTGTTCTTGACAAATGTTCTTCTTGGTTAGTTGACAATAGATTGTCACTCCATTTAGGTAAGACAAATCTATTTTATTTGGTCCTCCAAGAAAGCTGAAAAGTATTACAGATTTTAAAATTGTGTGTAATGGTCATATTATTAAAGGTTCTGACAGTGTTAAATATTTAGGAATCTGTATTGACAAGTTTCTTTCATGTGAAAATATTGTTTTAAGTATCATACAAAAAGTTAATGCTAGACTTAAGTTTTTATATAGAAATGCATCCTGTCTTAGTACACATTCTAGAAAGACCCTATGTTCTGCCTTGATACAATGTTATTTTGACTATGCCAGTTCTTCTTGGTATTGTGGAATAAACAAGCAACTGAAACACAGATTACAAGTAACCCAGAACAAAGTAGTACGGTTCATTTTAAACCTTGGTCCTAGAGAGAGTATTTCTAATAATATTTTAAACTCTCTAAATATGTTAAGAGTGGAGGATAGGGCTAAACAATTAAGATTAAATCATGTTTTTAATATATATCATGGTAATGCACCAGCTTACCTCCATGAACATTTTGTTTTAAATAATAATATCACAAGAAGTGCAACAAATAAGAATTTTATTATACCAAAGATAAAAGGGAAAGAGTCTTCATGTTTTTTCTATAATGCAATCAAAGATTGGAATACATTGCCCTTGGAGATTAAAGAGGTGAAAACAAAACAAAGTTTTAAGAAAGCTGTAAAATCTTATTTATCTACAAACACTAGTGTTACTACATAAAAAGCTTGTCTAATTTTATTGTTTATTTATTATTTTAGTATCATAAACATTTTGTGATAACTACCAAGACAAAACATGCTACTGTAAACATGTCATTTTTCAAAGCATTATGCTATACTCATAAAAGTACCTGCCTAAATTCCAATGTTTATGTAATTTTGTTATTTTTTGTTTACTAACATGGCTGTTATTTGAGGACCCCATTGGAAATAAGCTTTTTAATAAGGCTTTTATGGGCTATCCTTAGGTAATATTTATCAACTGTATGTCATGCAATGTATTTAATAATTGCATATATATGTTAAATTGATCTTTCTTAATTAGCATAGTGCTGAGATAATGTGTGTGTATTTCTTTTTTCTAGTAGTATGCTAGTCTTTAATGTTTTAATTTGTTAATCATGACATTCTGTGATATTTTTACCTGAATAAAATGAAATAAAATGAAATGAAGAATAGTCCAGGAAAGGGGCGCAAAAACTTACACGCGATATTTTGGCGCGAAATGATTGTGTCACCCCTTGCATAGAAGACAAATGGACTAATTCAGTAGTATTGAAACGCAGAAAAAAGGTCAAACGGACATGTCCGTATAAGAATTCGCATAAAATAAATAGCTGCTGGCAAAAAGCTAAAGGAAATAAATACATCAATGTATTATATCAGCAATATGGTTATTTTTCTGCTATCTGTTATTGCTGAAACGCATTCTAACAAAATCCGATGATAAATTGTGACCTCTAAATAGATTTGCATCTAGGAAATATTGATCCTTAGTTATGGCACGCCAAATTCACAAAAATATTTATTCACATAATAAAATATTAAAAAGAGTGTCTAAATGTTTAACACAAACGCACAATAACCAAAGAACTAGAATTTTTTTAAACAATGGGGTAAATATTTCATCCAATCCTGATTAACAAACTTTGACATGTCGAAAGGCATAGTCGAAAGCAAAGACCGCGTTATATTTAAACAATTATACTTTCTCTATTTAAACAGGACTTGTACGTATTTATGACTTGTGCACATGTATAACTTATATATAGTGATTATAAAATTTTCTACGCAGAATTTTCGAAAATATGGTAAATTGTTCATTAATCAAAAGACAGATTTCCAACAGATGAGGATAAGGCGTGTTTTACAATGTGCCAAGAATTTTCCCGCTACAGAAAGCGTAGAAATATAGTGGCGGATATAAAGGGAGTTTGTATTTTGTTCTTCTTTTTTTTTTTTTTTTTTTGTTTGTTTTTTTTTTAATACTTTTTTCTACAAGATAGAGCAAGGAAACCCACATATATGTTGTGTTTTTCTGAAAGAAAAAACTTTATCTGTGGATAACTTTAGTTTTACTGCGTAAACATCAAACAATGAATTAGGTTGCGGCCGATTTTTGACGCTTTCTTGTTTTGTCACATTTGTTATATAGATATAAAACTTTCCTGAAAATACACAATTTAAATCAATTGCGTTTCATAGTTAATAATATCAGAAATTTAAAACAATAGCCCATTTTTTCCGATTTGGCAATTTAAATATCAGACACAATTTAAAGTCTTTAACAATAGTAACGTGAAAATATATAAGTTCAAAATCGATGAAACTTTTTATTTAAATGTAAATAACAAATATGTAAATCTCCTAAAATATTTTTTAAGTTCAGATACGCCAACCAAATCCGTTTCGGCGGAACAGCCCAGTTTTAACATAAAATTAGCGTATAACTCAGCAATGAATATTGAAATTTAAATGTAATGCATTTAAATTAACGTACCTTTCTGACTTCTACAGCACGTTTCTTTGTTATTCTTTTCACGTCGACCCATTTTTTCTTAATCTCGTCCACTGTTCTTGGAACAAGTGATGAAGCGTTGACCGAGTTTTGAACCTCCGTCCAAGCTAATTTCTTTTTCTTGTTAGAAATCGTGTCACTAAATCTTGAGAACAGCACATCCGATTTTTCATTAACCTTGCTTATCAGCACGTCGACCTCTCGGTCCAAGAACCTCGATTTTCTTTTTCTTTCTTTTTCCATTTTCTACTATCTAACCCCCAAAGACGTCAAATTTTGGAAAAAATGACGTCAACGCACGTTGCTTGGCAACTTACGTCATAGTACAAAAGGAGGAATTAATAAACAAATAACTTTTGGTTTTTTTTATTTTCTTATCAATAATACATTTTAAGATTATATTTAGAAAAACAACACTGTGACAAAACAAATCGATTTATTCGACCAATGAGAGTTGCAGATACATAAAATTTGTCTTTACGGACCCGTTATTACCGCACCCGTAAAGTGAAAGTTAACGGAGACGTTTGTGAATACCACGTTAAATTTTATCATAAGTCTCCGTAAAGTTAACCATATATATCCCTGATCTTAGTAGAGTCAGAACTCTGAAAGATGGCGGGAGAAGAGGATTCGGCAGACCTGTAGGTTTTCATTTTATGCAATAATTTGAAGAATTTTCATGTTACATGAACAAATATGCATCAAGTATAATAAATCTAAGTTGATACACAAGCGACTTTTCTAAAATTTACATTTTCTGTCGATTTCATTTGTATTTTGGTAATAAATAGCGATGGCAACAGTATTAAACAGGTGTAAAGATGAAAATGATGCAAAGCATAAAATATTATTAAAATCGGTCGCAAAAATGTTATTAGTATTTTAAAATATTTCAATATGAAAGAGTCCACGAACATACATTTCAAAGTAGAAAAAGTGTGTTGAAAGCCGCTACAGTCTGACATGAAATAGGCCCTAAGTTAATATGTTATGTTCTGAGACCTATACTAGTTCTTATATCACAAAAGGTGTGTAGATGAATATTGATCGGAAATTCTCTTGTTTTGTTGTTCTTATTTATTAAATATTTATTCTGATGATGTTGTTATTTTTGACAGTGTGTCCATACAGGTAGAAGAGAATGGGTCAGTTTTTTCAGCTTTTGTATCTAAAGAACTATAGCAGAAATTTACACTTCCCCCAATGGTGGTAAGTTCTGAAAGTAAATATTCAAATATCTAACGAAGTAACATGCCCATTTTCAAAAAAATATATATATATATTAAATGATAATTTTTAGTTTTAATAAAAATGAATAAATAAATGCACAAGTTTTAGAAAGTAAAATGTCTTCTGCATAGTGATGTGAGATATTGGATTAGTTTTCGGCTGACAGTATACATTTATTTCTTATAAAGAAGAAATGCCTTTATTAAATTTACCAGGCTAATTATTTCAAGGTTTTCAATTGAATTATACAATTTAATATATAAATTTCTGTCATTTACAATCTAAGAAAATAATTATTCACTTTATTAACTTTCATATTAGACCCAGAAACCAAAAAAGCCATTAAAGATGCAATAATGACATCATCTGACGACAACCAAAAAGAATGTTCACATGACAACACACCCTCATCCTCTTCAAACACAGCCTCCTCGAGCAGCTCAGATTCGCACGTAGATGGGAACTTTCAAGAAAATCATTCGCCTAAGTTTTTACCAGATAAAAATTTAGATTTTCTTTTAATGTCAACGTGTGAAAGTACAAAATGTTTTTCGTCATTATGGACAAATTCGGTCATTGAAGATTCAGATTCTGCTACACAAAAAAAAATAAGAATATCTAATGACATTATTGTAAAGTATGAAGAATTTAATTCTCTGTTATTAGAAAAACTTAATTTAATTACAGACGATGCATTTGTGGAATGAGAGTGAGGAAAGGCTCTTGATCGATCTTAGACTTCAGAGGGAAGATAAATTTTTAGGCGTAAAGTCACATGACAGTTTATGGCAAGATATCTCAAATGAAATGAAAAAAAAGGGAATTGTTGTTTCCAAATTGCAGCTTATTAACAAATGGAAATCCTTGAAAAAAAATACAAAGAAGTGAATGACGCGAACAGTAAAACGGGCAATAGTCTGCAAACATGGAAATATTTTGAAAGATTCGGTGAAGTGTATGGCAGTAAAGCTTCGACAAAAGTTGCTGTTTCTTTTGATACTGGATGAAAAACAAAACTTGCTGTTTCCCCTGATGGGAGTCCACCACAAACTTCAGAAACGCCAACTTCTAGTCTATCATCTCCTTCCAAGAAAGCTGTGAAGGTTAAGTCCAAGAAACGGAAAATTAATGAAACAACAAAATTGATTGAAAATATACAGGAACAAAATAGAGATTTAATGCAGTCAATTGAACGCCACCATGACGATAAGATGAGACGGATTGATCGGATGTTAGATATTATGGAGAAATCAATGGACAAAAAGTGAAGGCATACCATGTGTTGATTAACATTTATTTTTATTTTTTAAGTCAAGTTCTAATTGTTCTTGTTTTTTTTTGTTTTAAAGAAGTTTTATTATTTTATGTTGTTTGCGAATAGCTAGGGCAGACCTTTTACCAGATATGTGATTTTTCATGCACAAGTGAATATTACTTCAATTTCCTTATTGATCATTATTAATTTTATTTATTATTATTATGTGTTATGTTACAAGGAGTACATGAACATACATATATAAAAGTTATAATGTTTCATAAAGTGTTTGATTGTTTATCACACCATAAAGAAAACAAATTCACTGTCTAGGACACGAAAAAAGTTCACGCCTGCATGGTGTTCATGATTTGCTGCCGAAGTGCTACTCCATCCCCTCTGTTAGCATAGATATTTGGATAGGCATTTGGGTGGCCATCCTGATCATTTTCAATGAAATCCTCAACATCATCATGATGTATAATGCACAAATTATGTAGTATACATCCTGAAATAATGAGCCTGACTATTCGGTCCAACTTTCGAATTGGTAATTCTCGCAACCTACGGAACTTTCCTTTTAGATGCCCAAATACACGCTCAACAACCTGTATTGCAGAAGACAGTCTTTTATTAAATCGCCTTTGTTGAGCATTCAACCGACCATTGTCTCGAAAGGGAGTTACCAGCCAGTTTCTCAGAGGATAGGCGCTGTCTCCAACAATGAATTTCCCTTGAGTCACACTCTGTCCATTTTCAGCTTTATCAAACAATGACGAATTACGGAGTACGCGGGCATCATGCGTACACCCAGGCCATCCAGTATATGCGTCACGTATAAGCATGTCACTATCAGCAACAACCTGTTAAAATAATGGGTACTTTGCAAAACGTTTGAAAGAGAAAAATATATTCTCCTTACCATAATACCAAAATTTAATTTAATTCTGTCATTTACAAAAATGGATAAATCGTAATAATTGCATCACCTGTAATTGAATTGATGGAAAATTTTTCCGGTTGTAATAATCGTTGTCGCCACAGGTGCTGCACTCAAGCGAATGTGAGATCCATCAAGACAGCCAATGATGCCTTGTATGCCAGAATTAAGTTGAAACTCTCGAGACAGTACGTTTTGCGTTTGAGCATCAGGCCAATTTATAACCTACATAATAACGAAGGTGGTAAGATTTGTATAAATTCTATGTAAAAAAAAAATGGCTGCATGAAAAGGAGCCTGTACTAATTATAAGGCCAAAAAAAAAAAAAAAAAAAGAAAGAAAAGAAATAATAGTCTTGTTTCCTGCTACCCGACCTACTCTATTTTTGCATCCGACCCTTAAGTTTTTTTTTATTTTGGGGGAAAATCGGGAATTTTGTGAATTTTATGTTTCAAAACTGAAAAAAATTATATACATGTACTAAAGTGGTATTTCATAAAATACTATTTTTAAATATGGCCTTTCAACTATTTCAAAATAATTATTTATATCAACTAAAACCGGCTCTAAATTTTACTGTATACCTGTTTAACACACGATATATAAGTCAGGTGTGAGAAAATATGAAACTGTCATTTTGAAGAGCGACACTCAGAAATGACGCTCATTACTATTTCAAAATAATTATTTTCTACGATTTTTTCTTCTAGAATTCTTAAATCATACCTAAATCATCTATATCAACTGAAACCGGCTGGAAATTTTACTGTATACCTGTTTTACAGACGATTTATAAGTCAGGTGTGAGAAAATAGGAAAGT
>NW_026923759.1:0-22097 GCF_032062105.1 Saccostrea cuccullata | reverse complement strand
GATGGTTAGGAACAAAACATATCTTCCATGTTGATGACTGTAGAAATAAAACCATTTTGTTAATATGACAGAGTACTGCATGAAACAATGCATGTTTAAATACAACATGTACAATGCCAAAAAAGATCATGAAAATATTTGATTTTAATCTCAAAAAATTGTTTTTAACATCAACTCCAGATGAGAAAAGTTCATCATGTTATCTATAGATAATAAACAAGCACAACTACTGTATTAATATCATAAATAAAATGATTATCAGATTAATTATTTAGACACTAAAAAACTTACTATCTTTATGATATTGATTTCCATTATCAGATGTTTTTTATCCATTTTTTTATCCATTTTAAAATATAAACATTTAAATAAAACAGAATTAAATAAATTAAAATGATATCTCATTGAAACTTTACGCAGCACAGTTAAGGTTACCAATGGCTTATAATGGCAAAAAATAGAACAAAAAACATATTAAATACTTCAAATTGTTTACACTCTTAGAAATACTTTATTTAAATTATCTCGCCATTATTTCTCAACTTTGTAGGCTTCTCTTTCAAAGGAAGCGTAAATCTTTATCACGTGACCCATCAATCACATGATGAAAGTAAATATAACATACTAATTAGGTCATTAATAAAATCAAGTATTGCAAGGGCTTACCCTTTTTCAATCAGTTATTTTTTACAATGAAACGATAGTAAAACTTACACTTACGACGAAAAGTGCTGCGAACCTAAAATATTTCCATCATATAATACCATAAAACACCGGGAAACACACGCAAACATGTCTTTTGGTGGTCACTACCAACATCAACATAATATTATGCATCCAAAGAAGAATATTTCACGAGGTTCGCAGCAGTTTCCAAGAACTACAATCCTTTATCAACATGTCTGTGAAATTTCACAAGATTCTGTGCTAGTTATGCCCTTGCAATAGAGCGTTTTAAATTGCCTACATCGTTTCCATCCCGCATCAGTCCAAAATAAAACGCATCAATGATCGTGATTAAAGGGAGATAATAAACAGACAAGGGCCATAACTTCACTTCTTAGCGAGGAAAACAAATAAGCTTTTTCCGTCTGTTTTGTAGTTTTTCCCTTTCATCATGAGAAATAAATCATTAAAATCTTTAATTCAAGCAAATATCTTCTCTTTCAGTTACGCACGGATCGCTGAGCTATTTGCAGTTGGTGCTAGCTGACGTAAACAAGCCCTACAACAGACTTTATTATACACATTTCCTTCACACTGGAGTTATAACATGTCTTGAACAATGAGGAATAAAAGAAATAAAATTTTCATCAATCTTTTTTATTTTTCATATTTTACATCCTTTCTCACAGGAATCTGGTCAAGTGAAGATCAGGTAAAGTAATTGCAGATGGACAATGCTAAGACGTCCTCTTCACACTGGTACCCCCCCCCTGCATTTCCTGAAATACTTAAAAAAGACGTTTTCACAAATAAAAATTAATTACTGGAAAAATAACTGCATAACAGAACATTTAATACAATTCAAAGAAATTTAAATCCATTTAACAAACAGAAAATTTAAAATAAATTGAATTATCAAAAAAGCCTCTAAACCAAAATCAAACAGAAACAAACCCTGATTCAATAAAAGTATCCAACATCAAAGTTCAGCATACATGATTTTAATGCGGTTCGGTGATTTTTTAAATCAAAATCTTTATCTTAAAAAGGAAAATTAGGCTTCTGATTAAAATTTAAGAAATATTTTTAAAAACAATAAACAATGCAATTTTTGGGCTTAAAAAATAAAATAGTGTTGTCTAAAAATACAAAAAAAATCAACAAATACTGAAAATATTTTTTTTTAAAAAAAATTACTAAAAAAACTTTTTGTTAGAGAATGCATCATGGCGTCATTTGTTCAACCTTGAAAATGGTAAGGTACAAATAATGAAATAATTAACTTTCTTCATCAAAATGAATTACTGCAACTTTGCTAAAGTGATAATAGCAAGATGTTCCAAAGATTCTCAGTCAATTCAATGGTGGGAGAACGAAAATCAGACCATGTCAGCAGCATCTACACTATCATCTTCCCTGAAAAATTTTAGCAATCTGGTAACATACCCAAAACGGTATGAATTCTATCAAAGTGTCATGCACAAATATCCAAAAATGTATTTGCCATATAATGTGTTTTACAAGAATATCTCAAGATTGCAAAACTACATTACAAACAACAAGTATTGGAAAAATGCAAATTCAAATGGAGAAAAAAAGCAGTTTCTACACCAGTACTCACTTAAATCTTGGTGTGCACTGAAAGAAAGAGAAAAACATTTACATTCAATTGAAGGGTGTGTACAATGTGAGGTAGCAAGCCCGGCAGTTTCATCACTGCACAGATCGGTAAGCAAAGAAACTGGAAACATCATGTCCAAGACAGAAGAGCTAGTTAAGGAAATGAACACTTTGACTCCCAACAGAGCAGCAAATGCTTCTCAACAAATGCTCCATATATTAGAACCCATTTTTGAAAGCAACTTTTCGACAAGTTTGAAAAATGCAGTATCTTCATGCTACAATCTTACTGAAAAAAAATCAAGTGCTACAAAATATCAAGAAAAAATGAAAGAAAGCCAAAAAAGTAGTAATATTGTTTCAAATTTACTATCAAATGAAACAGAAATCAACTCCTTTCTTTCTTCTGGAACCTCTTTTAATCAAAGAGACAGAGATAGATTAGCTACCTATTTTGAGACCCCTGAGATTGCAAGGGAGAGAAGCGAGACACATGTTAAGGAGGTATCATCTGGGAAGAAAAAACAAAAGAAACATGTTGGAAAATTTCAAAATTACAATTTTGATCAGGTTGAATTCCAAAAATACATTGAAGCCCTTCCACTGGGATCAAAGGTGAGTTGGAGAAAGCTCGCAATAAAATTCAATGTAAGAAATAAAAGTGGCATTATACCTTCCAATGGAGGCCAATTTCTGTTAGAGTATGCAAAGAGCTTAGGAGTAAAAACAACCAATTTTAATATTGAAAAACGGCTCAGTGGGAGAGATTATGTACAAAGAGTGAGAAGAGCAAAAATGAAGTTATATAAAAGAGTTTCAATACCCACTCCCCGACCAACCAAATTTCTCCACCAGGCAATTCAAAGAAAACTCAAAACGAGAGATTTATACATTGGAGAAAAGATTGCCCCCAAGATTTATAGACAAAACAAAATAACAACGTCTGGTAGACTTGAAGAAACAACAAAGACGGTATATGGCAGGAAAATACCATTAGAAAATATTAGAAAGCAAATGAACGAAGACCAGTCAGATTTTTTAAGATGCAACAACCATGAAAATTATGAAAATCTGTCAAATCAAGAAATTCAAAAGAGGCTCACCTCTTATGACATGTCTATGCCCGAGAAAATAGAAGAAGCCCTGAGTGACCTTAAATTAGTGGAGAAGACCAGAAATCTTAAGTTTTGGCATGATCATAGTGACATTCTGAATCATAGCTATGTAAGTTTTATGGTGTCATCCCTGTACGACCCAGCTGTATATATATCTAATGAAGAATACAAAGAAAGATTCCCAGAGAGACAACCTATTGATGTGCAGAGTGCTGTGGAAAAGCCTTACCTATACATACTTGGTCAATCTAAATCTAGTGACAGGGATCAAATTACATACACAGATATTAGAGCAGAGGACCTTAAGGACTTGCACAAACCAACAGTACTGAAAGGACTTCAAATTATTGACAAGGTGAGGGTATTTAGTGGGGATGGACCCGCCCGTCAGTTTGAGGCAGGACAACAGAGAGGGGGTCATTACAGCTGCCTTTGTGGTATCAAAGTGTCAGAGCATCAAAACCTGGAATGCGCTATGAGAAACCATACCCTATCCTTGAGAGAGAGAGTTGAAGTGTTTAAGCAAGGAATTATTTGGGAAAGGTTTTCAAATGAAAATATTTCCCCATTCACAAGTTTGAAAAAAGATGACCTGATTGATGAGTTAGAGGCTAGAGGCATTGACACATTTAATTTGTCAAAACTGGAAATGCAAGAAGAACTCGCCAAGACATTACATGGGATCCAAAGACCACCTGCTCTTCTCTGCGGCGAACACATTGAATTAGACACACTGTCAACGTATGAAATTCCAGCTTGTGAGCCACTCCACGATATCACAAATTTAGTCCAAAACCTTATAACAGAGCTCCCTTCACACATTCCAGACAAAAAGGTACAATCAGAATTCGAAAAATTTTCCGAGTCAACCATCGGTGATAAAAATCAGATCAAAGGCTCAGACGCTCGTTTATATGCAATAAAATTGGCAAAGTTCGTCTCCATTCAGCACTCAGAAAACAAGATCTCAAAAGACTTTCTTGATTTATGTACCTCACTTGTAGACATTATTTCAATTTGCTATAGCCATGAAAATGAGCGAAGTCCAAAGAAAATCTTGCGACTACAAAATCAGTGTTTTATCTTCAGCTATCTTTGTAAAACCATCATTGCCAATCCAAAAAAAATGACAGCAAGAAAGTTCTATGGCTGTCACTTTCACAGCATGACAGTGCATGCACCACAGACATACAGGCTCTTCTGTCTTCGGTCTCTTGTGCCAGAAAAAGAGGAACGCTCTTTTGGAGATTTAAGATCAATATCAGTACGAACATCTAATAGACAATGCGGAAAAGTAATTGATAATGCTGTGTTAAGGTACAACGCTCAACAACAAAGTGGCAAAAAGGACAGCTATAAACAACAGGAATCCATTATTAGCCACCAAGCTAAACTACTTCCACCTACAAATGATTCAACTTTTCCATTAGACCTCCTGAAAAAACGACCATACCTGTTCCAGACTCACTGTGAACAGATTGCTGACTATCTCCAACAAGGGCAACACTACTGGTGGTCAGTGAAAGATGATTGCATTGTTTTCCATGATGGGCCATCACATCCTGAAAAGCCACTTCCGTCCATGATGCACTTCCGATCAAAAACATTAGGAGATCAACAAGAGAGGACTTCCAGGGCCTGGAGATCATGCATTTCAGACTTTGAACTACAGAAAATCCAACTGCCTATGACAAAAATTAAGGTCTTTGATGGAGAACAAGCAAGAGTTATAAAGAATGATGGTAATTACCAACTCAAACCACTATTTCAATAACCAGAATAATAATCATTAATGAAGTGTATCAATTCAAAAAATTTGAAAATTAAAAGATTCTATAAATGGAAACAGTCAAAAAGTAATTACATGAAGTAAATGCTCCATAATGTATTCAACAATTTGTATAGGGATATTCCTTGTTCATTTCTTTCAGCTCTTTTTAAGAAAGAGAGTGCAGACAGTTTTGGAAAAGAATCACACAGAGGCACAGGTACTTTTAAAACCTTTCTGATCTTCCACATCATAAATATACAAGTCAGTAGAGTTTACCCTAAGAAAATGCCAATCTGAGAACCTAAAATTTAAGATCTATCTATTACCAAACAAAACAGTTCAATAAATCACCAGTATTTAACAGAATAAAACCAAAAGTTAAATATTAACAAAGTTGCACTTAAACTTCAGAAACAGAAATCAAGGCAGATAACTCCCAAAAGCATAAAAGCCAGCCCCATGTGTTAAACAGAAAACTATCAGGTATTGACTGTAAAATAAAATAATGATCAGAATTAATTTTCCTGTTATAAAACTTCATTTTTCTCTTGAACTTTCATACGGTGTATCTTCAGGTTCTGTTCTCACATATGAAGGTGATGCTAATTCAGATGGCAATGGTGGAGGACAAACTAGGACAGGATTGGAAGCTGAATCCACTGTTTCTAAAGTTCAACATTCTCCAGGTACAGTCCTACAAAGATTAAATTATCATGTAATGATTTATGATCACAATTCAACTAATGCAACTATACAAAATGTCTTCTAAATTATCACTTTTCATGTATTTCAAAAGTATTACACATGTGCTTAAGTTTAAAATGACATTTAACCCTGCATCATGCATTTATTGAAAAAGAAACATCTGAAAGTTTCTATTCTTAAAAGGCAATGTAAATTAAAATTTTATCATCACACAGTACCCCACATACTTATTTTAAATAGCAGTAAGCCTATGAGCCACAATGCTCACCTCAATCAACTTGTTCCTGTTGTTCTTAAAAAAAAATCCACCCTTTATAGGGCTTTGCTTTTCATTTTTCTACATGAAAATCTCTTCACACAATTTCCTATATAAATCTTCTATCCTTCATGAGGCCCCAACCTACCCTTGGATCATGATTTAAAAAAAACTTGAATTTACATTATGCAGTGCTTTCAGACAAGTTACAACCTTTTTCGGATAGTGGTTCTTGAAAAGAAAGATGTTCATAAGATGTAGCCCACCAAAATTTTCAGAAATTTTAATTATCTCCCCTTGCTCATTTGAATAAATTTTAATACCAACGGCTTTTCTGTGGCAAATTTGGTTGAAAGTTTACAATTTGGTGAATAGATAAATGAACAACAGAAAAAAGATGTGATCAGAATAGTTCACTTCAGCTTTCAGCTCAGGTGAATTAAAAAAAAATTAAGCATATGGCTCAAGTGAACTAAAAATGTTAACCAGTTGCAATTTCAGAGGAAGTTGCTGGTACATGTAACTCAGAGGGCATGGACTTGTTCAGTGGAGCCAGAGTCACTGTTGATGAACGTTCATGTGATGGCATGGGTGTAGAAGCTGTGACGGAGATGCATTCTGAAAACAAAAGATATTCATCATCAGCAGGTGTAACAAACAAAATTTGTGTAAAATTATTGCTGTATCTAGAGGAAAAGTTGGAAACATATATTTAATTTCACTTTTAAAACATACTATCAGTTACTAAATTATGAGCTAATAATATGAATCATCTCGCAATTTGAGTTGAAGGTGAAAAGGACTCACAAAGCTTGGACCTGAACAGTGGAGTCCGGGTTGTGGATGGTGCACTCTCATTTGACGGAGAGGGTGTATGTGCCACGACAGATATCCATTCTGGAATTGAAGAAAATCCAGCATTAGCAGGTATCACAACAATATTTTGCAAAAAAAAATTACACTGACCTTGATAAATCTAGAAGAAATATTTGAATTTTACAAGCCTACTTTTACCAATATTTCATGATATTAAGGACATATAAAATGCACTTTAACCTTATTGATACTTTATGTATTTTAAGTATAAACAAATTAAACAGCTAAATAACTAATGCATTAGGGCCCCACAGTGCTCTGGCTCAAAAATGTTAGTTTGGATCCTGATTGATTGTGACTGGACTTGTAGGCATGCTGAAATACATGTACATTCTTGGGTTAATAAAAAACAGCTCTCTATCAATCTAAAATTATGAGGCTTTCTTTTGGGTATCAAACATGGTGTTCAAAACAAGGGCGCACAAAGATTGTGGTGGAAGATTGTGGTGGAAGATTGTGGTGGTTTCACTTGGTTCTGATTTTGAATAATATACTAATCTAAATGCCAAGTAGAAATAGCTGGCATAAGTGTTGCTATATTCTAAAGATGATAACCTTAGTGTCTACGTAAGTAATTTTACACAAAATATAGAATCAAATGTTTACTTGCCTAATATTCAGCTTTTCTTCATTTTTTCTAATTTTGTTTAAAATTTTCTTGTTTAAAATTTCAAATATTATTACGACAAATGTATTTGTATCCATTGCATGACACTTTATAGTTGGTTGTTCAAGAGAGCTAAATGTAAATACATGTAATCAAAACCTAGATGCAGGTGAATTGCTTTTAGCTTTACAAGCCTTTTTCAAGAAAAAGATGTACAGACAGACAGGGTGATTTTTTTAGAGCACATCTAGGGGCCCTAAAAACATATCATTAATCTGAATTTGTAAAATAAAAATTAAAACAAAAAAAAGAACCAGATACAAATAATAATTGCGCTGGAAATGTAGATTCAAGTCCAAACGGGGATATGGCACATGCTGGTGGAAAAACAGATAAGGCTACAGACTCAAGAGAAAAGGACATTGGCAGCTGCTTGAAGACTTGTCCAGATATGGAGGCCAAAATTTGTGATAAAGATGGGGTTGCTGTCTCCGAAATTCCTCAATTATCAGGCAAGTGTTGAAAACATTGTAACTTTTAACCTGCAAGTACTGGTAGACAAAAACAAACTCTACATTTCAGTATCATGTTATATATGTATATCTTTTGCATACATCAATGATAAGAAATTCATCCTTACTTTTTAGCTACACTACCACGTAAAAATGCAAAAAGGAAATTGTTTGCTAATGAAACAGGTAAATGGAAGTACTAAAATCTTTGTTAAAAAGAAACTTTGGTTAATAGTTGCTTATCAGAATTTACAATATACATGATTGAACTAACATTTCATGAAATGTTACCTTTTTTTCATTTAGAAGAAAACTTCTTGTCAAAATCAAATAAAGCTGGCCCCTGCAAGAAACATGAAAAATCAGGTATGCATGAACAAAAAAAATGTCTAATTACAAAAAAAGAACGACTTTTTAACAAATTTCTAATATTTATACTATATTCATAGAGTTCACAGGATTGACAGAAAACAGACAAAATAGGACCAAAAAAACAGGTAAGTTTAAAACAAAAAGAAACAATAGGTTTGTTCATACATCAAGATTTATACAATCACTCATAAAATTTTACATCCCCAATCACTTATTAAAATAAACAATTTATTTAAACCATGAGATCATAATTTGATTATCTTGAAAGCAAGTCGCCTGCAGTTGTTTTGCCTATACATGTATTTCAATCAGTGACCTTGTACTAGTATTATATATGTCATTGTCTCTACTTAAATCACTCGTGGACAAACTGGCAGAAAAATTATCGTATGTAATTCAATATACTAGGTCATTTAATTGGCTGCTTCACAGAGTTGTGATGCAGGGTTCGACATTCGCGCTCGTCACCTCGTCATTTCCACCCTGAAATGATTTCGGACGACCTGATTTTCAGTCTGGTTCGCCCAAATGACGACCTGGGACAAGTTGGGAATATTAAGGCCTAATAATGATGTTTAATATTTTAAACTAAACTTCATAAGACTTTCAAAACACCAGCCGAGTAGATTTTTTTTCCTGCCAAATCTGCGTTCGATCAATCAGCTGATGCAATTTTACTGAAAGTCTTTAATAAAGTTTTATTTGAGATATAAAATATGCCAACTTAGTCAACAATCACCTTAAATATAAATAGTAATAATCATCATTGTAACATCTTGCATTTCCCCTACAACTTTCTGATCACAATGATCGTTTTTCTGCTGCTAGACAGCCATGTTGGGTGTCCACTGTAATATAACACCTGATTAATTCAGACCAGGGTTATTTGACCCTCTTTATTTAGGCCTTCATGGCAAGTGAAAATGAATATTTTAAGCTACAAACTTTAGCATTCTGCATGTCTGATTCTGCTTATATTTTTGTTTGATAAAATACTAGAAGGCATCTTTACATTCCAAAAATGTCTGGTTTACATTTTTTAATACAAAAACACAACTTCTACTAATTATCATAACAAATTTTAAACAATAAGTTTTGTTTCAATTGATATTTTATTTGGACGACCTGAAATTCATTCAGGCAACCTGTGTTCATACCAAGGTTGCCCGAATGGCGAGACCAAATTTTGACGAGTGTCGGACCCTGTGATGCCAAACAAAGAATTACAGTTCACGTTAGGTATGCATGCTCGGCATTTCCAAAAACATGAAAAACTCAATTTGTAGTTAAGACAGCTGATAAATAAACACACCAGCACATTTTGCAGTGAGAAATAAGTACTCCTATATAATATCTGACGGCAATTGATGTCAGTGACCTGTACGAATTGACTTTCTGAATTTGTTTTAAATGAAACTTAAAGCGTGTGTCAAAATATTTACCATAATAGCTATGTAATAAACATATTTTTCAAAATTGAAGAGTTCCAACTTTCTGATTGGTTGACTAAAAACAACAAATTAGCATTTTTTGCAGCGTTGTTTTAGCTAGCTTGCCCAGAGGTGATAAGACGAGATCACACATAGGTTTCCGATGATGTATATATGTGTGTATAAACCAATTCTAATTACCATACAAATTCCTTCAGATGCAGAGTCCATGACCAGGAAAATACAGAGCCTTCTACCCGGTGACCCCGTTGCTGAGGAATATTTCAAATACAGGAGACTCCTCAAGGGAAGACCACATGACAGGATCCTTGCTCAGTCTTATGAGGTGTCACTGGCAAAGCTTCAGACCACTATAAGCAAAATTCACAATAATCTTAAAAAAACAAATGGCGATGAACGACTTCTTAAAGATGCAGAAGACCTTATGATTCATTGGGGGATATATTACTTCTAACACTTTCTAAATTAAGTGAAAAAAATATAAGCTATGAACAACAATAGAAAATTTGCAGCACTGTACTACATATGTAGTGTGAAAATAAACATCAGTATCTTGAAAAGTAATTAAGTAATGATATGTACGAGTCATTCTGAAGTACAAAGAACTTTTTAATTTTTGGTATTTTACTTTAAAATACTGATTATCTGAAAATTTTATGATTGATTAACCTTTAGCGATTTTGTGCATGCATTTGAAAAAAAAAAAACTGCATAATGACATCAGCAAGATATGTAGACAATTAAATTAAAACAAATATTAATAAATGTTTTGATCAATTTACAGAATATATATAAGACCATAATAAAAAAAATTATTCTGACAGTGTATGGCTTTTATTTTTTCATTGTAAATACTCCATCACTGCAGAGTTCCATATACTTATACTTCTTTCCTTCAGCCTCAGAGTGTATGGAATAAAAATTGAGATAACCCCCTTACAGCCTAGATAATGATTGTATTCACAGTACTTATTACTCTACACATGTGTGCGATACTTTTCTAAGCAACAACGGGAAACCATTGGTCTACAAATATTAGGGATGTAATCCAAAAATATCGCTATAATATCATGATATTTTTACACGCAACTAATAGTCATTATTTCTCTTGAAATAAGCCAGAAAACAAGTTTTCACTTTATTGAAATTTTCATGTCCATAAAATCAGTCATGTTTGGACGGTGAGATGCAATTCTTTTTCAACTTATACAACATTTTTTTTTTACGTTCCTTAATCTTAATTGAAACATTGAACAAATAAATGAATAATTTCTGGACTTTATGATAAGTACCTTAATACCGGTATTTGTGTCTCCGTATCACACAATAAAAAATCCCGATATACCAGTATACAGATAAAATCTCACATCCCTAACAAAATCTAAAATTCTATTTAAGGAATGAATTTAATAGCTACCCATTTTATACGGTATAAACTGGGTTGGGGCAGTTTACCTTTTATAAACCGCGAAGCCAGCCAACCCAGTTTATACCGTATAAAACATGTAGAATGGGTAACTATTTAATTCATTGCTTATAATTTAATTTTCATTTTTTTTATGTAAGAAAAAAAAATCATTGTTCTAAAAAATGACTTTGAATTGTACAAAATTTGAACATAACGACAGGCGGATTGATTCAATTTTGACAAAAGTCATTGTGACGTAGGCAACCCATTTTATACAATATAAAATAATTTTTTATCCAATGAAATACAGCGTTACAACCAGAATTAAATTATAAACCTATAATTATAATTTTAAATGGGATACTAATTAAGATGAATCAACCATATACAGGTGAAACTTGCATTATGAATGAGTAAATCATGTGCCACAGAGGTATTGCATGCAAAATGGATCAGATTTAAGGAAATTTGAGATACATTGTTGGAAATTTTGAAGCAATAATTTGAAGAAAAACACGGTGCAATTTTCTACGATTTCACATGAAAAATTGTAATGTGTAAAACAGCTGCATTTACTCTATATATAGCCAAATCCTGCAGTCTTAAATATTTACCTATACATATCGGTCAACCATTAATTTCGCACATTGTTTTCTTCTTCAAACTTTCACAATCATGCAGTGCTCTTCGTTTACGGTACATCACAGTGTCAGCTGTAAAATCAAGTCCACATCTGTGGGATTGAAAATGAAAGTTGAATGGCAACTTAAATTGTGATCCCAATCAGAATCAAGATAATTATATACATGTTTAACATAACCGTGCGCTTTATCGCCCGAGATGCCAAAATTTTGTCATGGGCTAGCAGATTTGCACATATTGACGCTCGGCTGGATATGTAAAATTTTACCATAAATCAATATTAAGATATTTGATAAAACTTTTTCAAATCAACTTATATATTATTTCCAGTCAAGCAAATGTGTAGAATTCATCAGCCTATAGGTCCGAGATCAAATATATTATGATCCATTTACATTATGCTATAAAACAAACTTATAAAAGACAATTTTTTTTTCGGGCTAGTAAATATTTGGCAGGGCTGAAAACTTTCATTGGCAATCAGCCCTGCATGTCTATATAGCTAATTATCTGCCAGTTTCAAACACTGACAGTGAATGTGAAATTTTAATGACAATGTTGTACATATTTTGTTTTATAACACAAGCATCAGAAACCTTCATAGACATTTTAAACTGAAAAAAATACCCAACATGCGGTTGGGACTGTTTGACAATGCTATTTGTTTCTACATGTACAAAATGGAAGTATGTTTGCTCACTCACAGCATATTATGCATATATACATGTTCATACAACAAACCTATCCATCTTGGAAAAGTAATGCCAAACCTAACTTTATTAATAATGCCTTGCCAGATATGTTCCGAAGGTTTAATTTCTTTTTTTTATCATTCTTGTTTTTATTAACCTCAAACAACTTGTCTCATCTCCCGATTATCTCGCGGCTCGAGACCTTGTCCCCATTAATCATGTTGATATTACCAATGTCGTTTTTAGGAAGGGAAAATCACAAAAATAATGTAGTTTAAAACTAAACACTGACCTAAATCATTGGATTTTAGCACAGAAAGATAATTTAATTGGGTACAAATATGTTTTGTTTCGTGTCAACCCCAATTTTTTCCCACGACAGCCAAGTCAGGACCACGTGCGTTGTACAGTGTTTCAGCTGTCAACTCTTTCAACACATGATTATCGTAAAAATAACAAGTTAAACTTTATGTATTCTTCTTATATATGAACAAGTTTCCTTACCCTACTTGCTTAATTTTTCTCCGACTTCCCATCTACAGCAATACTGTAATATTTGTAAGAAATGGACCTCCACCGTCGCACCTGTTTACTTCTTTCCTCGCAATGGCCGTTCAAGCGTCGAAGTGATGATGAGTGATTTGCATACGACAACATATTTTTCGTTAAACTAAGCGAAATTTTAGAAATTCTATTGTATATTGATGACAAATACTGCACACAAAATAAATGATTTTCTAAATAACTATTAATCAATGTGAGCTTCTTTTTTTCTGTTAGAAACTGACTTTTAAAAATCTCATGAATAATGGGCGGAGTTAATGTCAAAAATATCACGTGGTATTAAGCCCCGCCTTTCCATTTCAGCCTTAACTGTGCTGCGTACCTTCAAGTTTGATTGTTTCTATGTTGGTTGACTAACTATGTATTTCCAAAGGAATTTGGGCAGACAGGCTGAACTTCATAGAGAATGGATTATAGATGGTTAGGAATAAAACATATCTTCCAGGTTGAGGACTGTAGAAAATATAATCATTTTGTTAATATGACAAGGAACTGCATGAAACATTGCATGTTTAAATACAGTGCCAAAAAGTTCATGAAAATAGTTCATCATGTTATCTTTAGATAACAAAAGAAGCACAGTTACTGTATTAATATCACAAATACAAAATGATTATCAGTGTAATTTTTAGACACTAACAGACTTTCTCTTAACAGCATATTCAATTTTGTTTAATACCTGTCAGTACAGCATACAAAAAGATATTAGCATATACAACATGTAGTCCTACATTTTTTGAAAAGCTCATTACCAAGAAACAAAAGTGAAAATGAAAATATATGTATGCCATATATACCACATATTTAGAATCAAAACAAGGATAAACCTTTTGTAGATTCTTACTTTTTCTTTTATTACATTCCTTATAGATCACAATTTAGTAAGTCTGAATTCCATGGGTAACAGACATAATGAATTATGACATTATATCATAATTTATGCAAAAGGACTTATTAACAATATGAAGTTTCCAAATAGTATATTTTAGACAAAATAAGACTGTGCTTATATGAATGTTAGAGATATCAGATCACATAAGAATTACACAGTAATTAAATTAAACCATATAATCATGGTTAAATGCAAAAATGACCTTCATAGGAAATGTAAACAAAACAAAGACAAACTTACCAGAAATATCCAATCATATGCCCAATTAAATAATCCAGTGAAACAACATCTTTGCTGATCCTGAAAAAAAAGCATACAATATTCAGTGATACACAAATTAAACTCATTTTACAAAGGAAGTAAAGCAACAATTGACAGACAAACAGGACAGAAATGTAAAAGATACCATATGTATTTTACCAAAATTTAGTAAACATTTTTTCTGATTTAAATTCAATCACAGAATGACCCATCATAGTAATATTAAATACACTCTGGGTTACATGCAAATTATACCTTACATGAACTGAGAATAAATACCCCATTCACATTCATATAAACTGAATTTTACATAACTAATTACTCTTTAAACTGATGTCACCATTAGTATGTCAGAATATTCAGGGTGTACAAATCATGCATATTCACTTTTAAAGTACTCAATATATTTTACATGTTGATGTTTGAAATCACTGACTAAATAAAATACATACATGTATATACATGAAGGTTTAAAAAAAAGGGGGGGCACACATGTTTATAGATTTACAGAGATGCTCAGACTAAGTTTTTCCCACTTTCATTGGGCCACTGTTGCACCAGAATGTAAAAATATGAGTGACAAATAAGGCAAAAGATTCTGTATATTTCATTAAAAAAGATTTGAGACAAAAGATTAATTGGCATAATATGATCTGATTGATTATCTCCATATCCTTCTTTTGGTCACTGTGATTAAAGATTCATAGAAATATTAGAAATAACAACTGAGAATATCACTTTAGTTGTTTTAAAAGCATGTATCAGTATTTTATAAGATATGCTAGGAGTCTCCTCATAAGAATATTTAGAATACTGATCCAATAAAAGGAATGTGAGACAATATGATCATAACTCATGCAAAAAAAGATTTATCAACATTTTGAGGATATTTTAGTGTCCTAGTGTATTTCAGGGTAAACAATGGCAGTGTTTATATGAATGTTCTAAACATAAGGTATATAACACAGTAATAATGAATAAATACAAAGATGACCTTCATAGAAAATGTATAAAGAAAAGTTTGTTAAAATTTACCATGTAACAAGATAACTCAGTAGAGTAATATTCAATAAATAATCCAGTGAAATAACATCTAGGCTGATCCAGGATTCAGCTGTTCAGAACTTTCTTGGAAGAAAAACGGTAGAAAATCAGTTTTGGTACTGAAATCCAAAGGACCATACTGTTATTACATGAAGTCTCAAGCGCTGTGAAAGTCTGTGTTATTGTGTCAAAATAAGAAGCCATCGCGGCTTGTGAAGGACTAACATGACGTCGCTGCCAAGTTTATGACGTCACAATGCATAGGTAAGCTCGCTGACTAGATAGTTTACAGAAAGATAAGTCCAACCTATTTTTGCACACGACCCTAATTTTTTGCACACGGTCCTTACAGGTGATGCAACAGGTATAAAAACGCAGGTAAAACGTATTGATGCACAGGGCCCTTACAGTAAAGGTATATAAACCATGTGTGTTTTTGTAATTGTTTTCAGTAAAAAATCCAGGTTTTTATTGTTTTGAGGAAATCAGTTTGAACCGATTAGGCTAGGCTGGGTAGACTGTGAAGCGTGACGTAATAATTAAATTCTTGAGTCGCTGACAAAATCGTAGTAGCAGCGTATAGTATATAATGTAAACACAGTGTAAACACCCCGTATTTAGGGGCTGTATGTACTGAATTGACCCGGCTATCCCCCATAGACCCCCTAATCTGCACTCTCTTGACCCACCTATCCCCCCAGGGGCTGCACTCCCTTGACCCGGCTATCCCCCAGACCCCCAATCTGCACTCCCTTGACCCAGCTATCCCCCCAGACCCCCCAATCTGCACTCCCTTGACCCGCCTATCCCCCCAGCCAATCAGAATACAGCATTTTTGACCTCATTTGCATAAAAAGTGCACTCAGTTGACATCGCCATCTAGGCGCCTTATACTACTCCTGAATTTATCCTAAAATATGTACAAAATTGGCAACTCATTGCTTCAAAAATATTTAAAGAGCAATTTATGGTAAGTGTCTCAATTGACCCCTTAAAATGAATATCTTAATGTTACTTTATATATATAGCTTAAATTTGTACTACTATAAATGCAACCATTACTAGTCATTTTCATTTTGATCAATATTTTAGAAATATGACATCATAAAAAACACGTTTTCCCGCCATTTTAGCATATTCTGTATAAAACTGCCTATTTTCAAACAGTTTTTTCTTCCAGTAATTTTTATAGAGCACAGCCTAGAAGAAGCTTTATAATTTTTCCAAAGATGTTTCTATCCAATACTTCATATAATTAGTGACAGAAAAAAATATGTACAGGGTGTTTCAGAAAACATGCAACCATTTTGATTTATTATATTTTACTGGCGCTTTGACCAATACCATGCACCAACATATCTAAATAAAAGTCAAAACTTCAAGATTTATTCTTATTAACATAAAGTTAATACGGCAAATAAATGATGAATTACAAAAGGAAAAAGAAACTTGTAAAATTTCACTTAGTTAAAAAATTATGCTCTAAATGGCGTCATTTTTGCTGGTAAAATCTATCCGATACAAGAAAGTTCACATTACTATTGCAAAGAGTCTCTTAGGTTTCATTTTTCAAATTATTTTTGAGTTCTTTTTTTTTGGGGGGGGGGGGGTAAACACTTTGACAATTAAATATCCCCATAGATTAAAGTCAAGGGGTGTTAAGTGAGGTGAGTGTGGAGCCCAATTTAATGGATTTTAAAGAGTTGAATGGTCCTGCTAACATTTGTTCTACCAAATCCATGGTTTAAGATTCAAAACGTATTTCAGCAACTGATCAACACTTTACTTGTAAACTCAGTTTTTCTCACAAATTCAGTTATTGTACAAAAGGATTTCATGTGAGTCTCTGGAACAATACCTCTTAAGTAACATTAAAAATGATTTCATGTGTCCTAATTTTTTTAATTCTATTTCCCCCTTTTCTTTGAGTTAGTTTTAATTATTCCATTAGCTACAAAATTGAACAGATTTATACAAATTCCACTTTATATTGCTATTAGTAAGTTCTCTGCATTCTGTAAACCTTATTTTTATGCATTACCGTAATCAAATGAACAGGTGACATGCTCAGATTAAGCAGTATCAGAATTCCTGATGATTGATTTTTACTGAATTTAACATTAAAAATGTTGAACTTGCTTTTCTAAGGGATGTCAAATATGACGTCATAATTAATTAAAATGTTAATTATTTTCTATATTTTTGATATTGATAAAAACTTTGGCCTTTTAGCATAAATTTATATAACACTTTCACATGTTCCTGTTTGCATATCAATATGGTGAGGAAAGTAAATGGTTGCATGTTTTCTGAAACACCCTGTATGTTCTACACTGCGCTCTATGTTTCCAATAAGAAAAAAAAATCAAGAAAAATATATATTGTTGGCTTTTTTGTTAGATAACAAAACTAGCATTATTTCTCATGTCATTTACAGCTAGTGAGTGCATACAAATGTGATAAATATATTGGAAGTATCTCTTCTACAAAATGAATATCAATCGAACATATCTGCATGTCATTCTAGAATGTTGATATTTAGGGGGTCAAAATTGGCTCTTATCATACATACTCCTTGGTAACTGAGCTGTTATTGATGTGTCCGCATTTTTTTTTTCATTAACTATAAAGTTATGGTTTTTTGAAGGATGTGAAGAAATAGCAGATGTTTACTTAAAAAAAAAAAGAAAAAATATCATTTTCTACTAAAACAAGAAAAAAATAAAGGTAAAAATACTAATATTTAACCCACGCATTATAATAAGATAAAAATTTATCGTATTACATTTAAGGGGGCTGACTACAGTTTTATTGTGTGAAAACTACAATAGCAAAACTCTTCATTTTTATACCATGTATAACTTACATTAATATCAGTGTACATGCAAAGTTTGGGGGGAATTCTACCGCCCAGGCATTTTTGAGGGACCGTCTCAAAATACAGGTACATTTACTATAGGATTAATTATATAGGAAAATGCCAGTTTTTAGCACTTTAAACCAAATTATACAAATACTACAATAGACATTTTGTTCAAACTATAAAATTTGATGAGTAATACTATATTATACAATATATGTAAGAAGCACAAAATTCTACCATCTTGTTACCAGAGGGGGCATCTCAAAATGCAAAAAATAGCAAATTTTACTGTTTTTATAGAGTATTACAAAATTTGACGTACACAATGGATTCACATGAAAACATAATACAAATAATGGAGATATTCTCAATTTTCTATGTTTGAAATTTCAAGAACGTATGTTTATTACTTTTTCTTTACTAATATTTTTATTACCCCTCTCTTTAAGAGCTACAGATTATCATAACGTCAAAAACACACTGCAACGACGTCATCCTACCTATCAATTGCAAAATCGGTTAAAAAATCAATTAAATCAAATTTTAGTTACATTTTTATATCTGTAATTTCTTAATTTTGTTTAATTTTAATACAGTCAAACTTGTCTTAGCGGCCACCCGAAATCAACGGCCACTCGTGGTCAGCGGCCACTTTCAGTTCCCCCCCCGACGATTTTTCCTATACATTTTTAATGGAATAAACAGGCCACCTGTGTAACGCGGCCAGCGGCCACTCAAATCCTCCCCCAACAACCTTATTGACACTGTAATAGGCCGCCATTTCGTCACTTGCTGCGATTCTATTATGTCTTTTAAACTCATTCGCTTGGGTAATTATATGCCGATAGCCAATTTAACCCACTTATTAATGCATTAAACAAATTACTATTGGATACACTGTACTCTGTTTGTGTTTATGAATAAACCTGTTAGATAAATTTGTAATTATTTTTCAAAATCGCCAATTGAAAAATAGAAAGAATTTAAATACAATTGATACTTTCCTCTACCTAAAGAAATTCACACCTTTTAGATTTTTTTTTCCACGTAGAAGCCCTAATTGCTACTCTTTTTGAAAACAAAGTGCTTCATGTGGCATGATTATCTCCTGAATTTCACTATCGACCGACGATCGATAGGGATTAGTCACGCTCCACTGCATATATGACACCTGTGTTATGGAATGATTTTCAACTGCGTCAATACATCTCTCTGGTCAGGTGGTTAATTTAATTTGTGTTTCTGTGTATGTTACATAGAAATTATGACAGCTTTATAAACAATAAAATTTACTAGACTTCAAAAACTTCAGCAAGTAAGTTTATTGCCGATGAATTAATTTGGTGGGGGGGGGGGTTACACTGCTGACCATTTTTGATAATATGCAAGTGAAATTTTAATTGTCTTAATTTAATTTCTATGCTTTATTTTATTTACCATTAAAATGTATTTTTGTGTAATTTTTTCTTCTTTATAAAAAAGGATGATAGCCAGGCACTATATTATGTATTTCTTGTTTACCTAATAGTTTTTTTGAATGAGCTTGAATTATTATATATACACACACAAAAAAAACTTGAATTGACGTGTTTTATTATTTGAGTAATTAATTGAACTGTAGTGCTTTGTTTATTCATTGCCCAAATGTCTTTTTCGAGGGCAAACTGGAATAAGAGGCCACCTGTCTTAAGTGGCCAGTTTCCAGACTTCCCAAAGGTGGCCTCTTAAAACAAGTTTGAATGTAATTAAGAGATCAAAGTTGCATTTAAACAGTAAATACGCTTCATTTTACTATGATGCGTGATATATTGCGAAATGGAAACTATAGTCGGCCCCCTTAAAGTAATGACACTGAAAGCCTATGAAAATTGACACTTGATATTTTTTTAGATTGAGTAAACTAAATATGAAAAATCAAACAATGACAAACCAGAGAAGGAGATTGTCTAATTCAAAGAAAAAAAACTGACGACCAAATATTGGCTTGCCATTCATCTCATTAGCTTTTCAGTATATATGATTTTTGTATCAAATAAGAAAAAAGTCCACATAGATAAAAAGACATTCTAACTTAAAGGTACTTGGACACAGATTTGAAGTTAATAGTTTCTGCATAATATCAGGAATTATATATTTTAATAGCATTTCGCACAAAAATTAATAAGTTTTTCATTTAAAAATTATTAAAACTTTAAATTTTATGGCGGGTTTGTTGACACATCCTTGCACTTTCACGAATTTTAACTTTATTCTGAATCTTTCGTTAAAGTGGCAATCTTTTTGTGTATTAATGAAAAATACGATTTTTAATTAATTTCTGAGTTAAATGCTATTAAAATATATAAGTTGCAATATTATACAAAAAAAATACCTCCAAATCTGAGTACCTCTAAGTCAAAGGCAGAGTTTTATCATCCACTTTTGTGTCATGTTTGGATAGTTCACTTGAAAATGACGTCAGTGGTAATCTAACAACCAAGCTGTATGAAAAAAACGTGATGAATTTAGTTTTCCTATCGTCATCTTCCTGTATTTATGCAGCAATATACCGTATCATCTGGATATGAAGATTATGAATCTCAGTTGATTTGATACGCAAGAACATGCTCTACATATGAACAATTTCTAAAACGAGGTAAATTATTGACTAGCAATTAAGTTAATGAAACAAGAGATATTTCCAAATGCTGCTTGTCGTTTTTAATACAAATTATTAGTTTATTATTTATACACTTAAAGGTACACATATTTGAAGTTAATATTTTCTCTATGATATTACGACTTATATATTTTAATACCATTTCACACAAAAACTAATTAAAGATTTTATTTTATTTAAAAGTTATTAAATTTTTACATTGTTTGGCGGGTTTGATTGACACATCCTTGCATCTTCACAAATTTTAACTTTATTCTTAATCCTTAGAAAAGTGGCAATCTTGTTGTGTATTAATGAAAAATATTAATACTATAATCCAGAAAATTCAAAGTAGATATGTTTTAAAGGAAAACAAACACACAACACACACACACACACACACACACACACACAATATGTTGCGCCTGGTCAGTTAAGAAATTCACACTGTCATGTAGTAACATTTTATTGTTTCGACCTGTTAATGGATAGATATCTATTACAATAAATAACAGTTAATTATACAATTCTCATTATTATTAACAGTCATGTTTTAAATATTAAATAACTCACACATTGACGGGCTAAATACATGACATTGTTTCGCCGTTGAGGAGTCCGTGCATCTCAAACCGGATATTACTTACGAAATAATAAAGTCCGAAACGATACGGACGGAATGTACAATTCCGAAACGTACCCTCCCCCTTCCTTTTGCCTGGGATATGAAAAAAAAGTTTACATGTTAGTTTACATTTACACCTGTTCTTCAACTGGAAGAATCACAACTAATCGTCGAACTGATCTGCAAACCCCCATATCTGGACAACCACAATATTTAGGATCTTGGTTCAGATTTTTGTATCTAAGTTTTACATCCCGAACTTTTCCATCACTTCCTGGGTTTGCCTCCGAAACTTGTGCCAGTTTCCATTGACCACGCACATTATTGGAATCTTGAACAAGTACAATGTCACGATTTTGAATGTTTCGCCTTTCATGATGCCATTTCTATCTTATAATAAGGGTATGAAAGAAATCTCGTGTCCATCTTTCCAAAATGTATTCACTACACGCTGAACAAATATCCATCTTATTCTGGGGACCTTGCAATCATCCCAGTCTCCTACAGGGACTCTGGT
>NW_026923758.1:0-21754 GCF_032062105.1 Saccostrea cuccullata | reverse complement strand
TTTCACAAAGACTGAAAATATTTGCCTATGAAAAAGCATACACACACTAAAAAGAACAAAAACGATCATTTTCTCATACCTAAACAAAATTTTTCAATATGAGTGGGTCTTCGCTCCATTTTTTTTTGAAAGATAATCCTAAAAGTTTGCAATAAAATATACATTTTTTGGTTTGCAAAAACATGGAGCGAACACCTACTACACCTTAAAAGTACACTTTTATGACAAAACATACATTCGCATCTTTCCGAGAAATACTTCAAGTCCATTAAGTCAAGGGTCATATCACAAACGTGCTGCGTAGTGGTTAGCATGTTAGTCTCAAAGCAGTATGATACGTCGGGATTTTATTGCTAGGGTTCGCATCCTATGAATACTGTCTAATATTTTTATAAAAGAAATTTTTTTACGAGATTTACTTTCTCTCGGAAAGTTTTTTCTCTCAAAATTTCAATAACTTCAATAATGAGAACTGAAGTTAATGTTAATACTCAGTTCACATATTGAATATGATTTCTTAATATCCGACGCTTTAGGGATTCTGCTCGTCTTGTTCCCCCAACTTCTTTTCACAAATGCTGCTCGCTGATGTAAATAATCTTTAGGAATACTAATATACGCGAGAATAATATTTTTGCAAGCACACTGTCCAGCGAAAATGGTGTTCTCGCGAATAAAAAGTTATTAACAGTACCTCAGCAGGGGTGCAGAGCGGGGGCTTTCTGGTTCCCTGTGAGTTCCCGTCTGGATCATCCGAAGTCTGAAGTATAGAAAATGCGTATGCTTGATGATACTTTATACCAACTGATAGACTGGTAGTTATACGAGCAGAATGTTCCTAAAACCCCCTCACCACAACACAAACAAAATATCTATTAAAATATATCACATACAATACAAATACTTCCAAAATCTTACAGTGCTACCTGGGTATAATGCCCTCCGTTATATTGCCATACCCGCTTATTGTCAGCAATTCTCCTAGACTTTCCCTTGCATGTGTTAAAACACCCGTTATTTTTTCACCCCCACTTATTGCCAATTTACAATGCATGGGTTAATGCATTTCTCTTCCGTGTGCATCGTTTTTCTCAAATAGTAAAATACGCCCGTCCGCGACACGTATTATACCTTTCTCTTCATTGATTAAATTATTCCCATATCATGAAAAAATTTATTTTTGAAAGAAATATTTAAAATGCCAAGTTCCTATGGTCCTGTACCTTAAGATTTCTTAATTCATTTTATTAACGTGTTAATTTTTGGTAACTCTGCCCCCCCCCCCTCTCTCGGAAGCAGGAAAGGATAACGTTGCCAATGGCGATATGAAATAATGTAGAGCTAGGAAAAGATTTCATTCCCTGTACATTCTTATTACATTCTATGATCTGAACCTAAAATGTTCAGCAAAACGTTCAATCGCTGATAAGATCAGTTTAACACCCCCCCCCCCCGAGAAAAATGATCAAATTATCCATGAGGAAATGTTTATAAAATCAAAATATACGATGGTTACAAAAATACTGTTTGTTATCTCCATATCCTTCTTCATGATTGTTTGAAAATTAAAAAAAAAGATTTGGTTTTGTTTCTAAACCTGTTCTACTCTCAAACTTCACCATGCAAAAAGTAATTATTTTTCTGTTCATTTTATATTTGAGGTATTTAAATATAATTCGAATGCCTTTGAACTTAATAAAGCTACGTTGAAATGGTTCCTTTTTGTTCAGCAATACTAAATTGTGTGCACTCAGTGCACTGTGGTGTTAAACTCTATAACCACATTTTCGCAAAATACAATGTAGATATAACCTATAATGTTCAGAATGTATTCTGTTTTGTTTGATTAATTGTTGGTTTATTTCATTCATTGTTGGTTTATTTCATATCTCAATTTTTAAGACCAAGTAATTTTTGACTTTTTTGGTTTTTCTGTAATCAGTTCTATTTTTTATTTAACTTGACACCCCCCCCCCACATCTGAATGATTAAATAATCTTTTTTTAAGAATATAAAAAATATGGCCAGTTGGATAGAGAATTTGTTTGACAAACTAGGACGTGGCAATAAGAACCCCTAGATAAATTAAGCTCAGGTTTTCTTAAAAATAATGTTTGCCTGCCGTATCCCGATTCTGGATAAAATTATTGGGTCGGGAGTTGTGTATGAAAATCTTTTCCCAGAAAATTTCAACATATTTGTTGACGGGAGAAAATGAAAAAAGGTGTCCAGGAATGTAAATAAAAAATTCTGAGTAGGGCAAATTTAGCCATTCGGTCTGGAGTTGGCAAGCAGGTGGCCTCGCTCGAGTTTTTTTCTTTTTTTTTTTTTTTTTGGGGGGGGGGGGTTAACTCATATTTATATTTCATTGTCATATTCTTTAGTGACCTAAAACGCCCATGTCAACTTCAAGACCATAAATTAATATTGTACCTTGTGAGACGCCAAAGATGGCGAGGCTCTGGTTCTGAGGGTTGTCTCGTCTGGATCACCAAACTTCTGAAATATAAAAGTCATGTGAGGTATACGAATACAATAGAAAAACTTTAAGAAATATAAATAAAACTTTTTTCAGACTATAATGGGTTGATACATTGCTGTTAAATAATTATATGGATAATCTTATTAATTATTAAAGCACACCCTCTCCTCCTGGCACCTTTTAAAATAAACTTTCTCTTCATTAATATCCCCATAGTGATACAATAAAAAAATATCAGTAATGGTATGGGGATTTTTTTTTTAATTATTGAGAGGTAGGTTAGAAAGTTCATATGAACTATGCCTCAATCGGACCGCAAAATTAGCTAATCCCCCTCTCCTTTTAATAACTTGTTTATTTTTTCAATTTGGTACCCCCCCCCACACTTCCCGGAAGCAGAAAGGCTTACGTTGCCAATGACGACATGGAAAAATGTAGAGCTAGGAAAAGATTCCATTCCCTGTATATATTCTAAATACCCCTACATTCTAGGAACTGAAAACAGCTTGTTAACGAAAGAACTGTCCATATTAACCTTTTATATAATAAATTAAGAATTTTATAAAACAAAATTTACATCACATGTCCTAGCTGCAATAAAGTAGCCCTCTCTGATTTTTTTTAAATCTGATACGCCCCCCCCCCCTTCCCATCAAAAAAAAAGAGAGAGGGCTACATTATTGCAGCAACATACGTCCGGAATATATTGAGAAACTGTAATTTTCCCCCGAATTTAAAATTACAGGTAGATATATTTTCTTTGGCAGTGAAACTAGGAAAATGGGCGGGTGTAAGAAAGGAGGGTAACAATTTGTCAGCATAGAACCATCCGTTACCCCTCGTAGTTCTCTAGTAAAATTCAACCAAGAAATCAATATCAAACTTATTTTTTACTAAATTAAAACACACAATATGAGGCTTTACCCTCTTATCTTTGTTGTTGTGCATCATCGTCGTCATTTCTCTGCTAAATGCAATCAAGTTTGCAAAAAATCCGGAGAGTATAAAAAATGCGTCCAATGCCTGCGACTAAAGCCGTTGGAATGAATCGTAACCACAACACAACGACAGTCTACTATATACGAAACGTGATGTCACAATACTAATGACGTAAGCTGAATCAGGACACTCCGTTAGGACGTTCCCATTATTTTTCACAAATCACCAAATTATCCAAGGGGAAACTATGTTTGTGAAAATGTTTATAAAATTGAAGTGGTTGCAAATTAACGTCATGATTATTTGAAAATAATAAAAAATTAATTTGGTTTTGCTTCTAAACCTGCTCTACTCTTAAACTTGACAATAAAGTATTTATTTTTCTGTTCATTTGAGGTATTTCAATATAATACGAATGCCTTTTAACTTAATTAATCTACGTTGAAATTGTTCCTTTTTGTTCAGCAATAACTGAATTGTGAGCCTTCACTACACTGTGCTGTAAAACCCTATAAGCACATTCAGTTGCATTTTCGCAAAATAGATATAACCTATAATGTTCAGAGTGTGTTCTGTTTTGTTTGATTAATTGTTGTTGTGTGTTTTTTTTCCATAATTCAAATTTTAAGGCCAAGTAATCTTTTACGTTTTTCTATAATAGGTTCTATTTTTTTCTTTAATTTGCCCCCCCCCCCCCCCCAATCTGAAAGATTAAATAATCTTTTTTTTAATAATATAAAAAATATGGCCTGTTGGAGAGAGAAGTTTTACAAACTAGGGCGAAGCAATAAGAACCCCTGGATAAATTAAGCCCATGTTATTTTTAAAATAATGTTTGCTTGCTGTATTCCGATTCTGCGTAACATTACTGAGTCGGGGGGGGGGGGGGGGGGGGGATATGTTTGAAAATCTTTTCCCTAGAAAATTTCAACATATTTATTGACGGGAGAAAAGGAAAACTGGTGTCCAGAAATGTAAATAAAAAATTCTGAGTAGGGCAAATTTAGTTAGTCGGTCGGGAGATGGCAAGCAAACAGTTTTGTAAAGATGGCCTCTCTGGGTTTTTTTTTTTTTTTGGGGGGGGGGGGTCATATTTATATTTCATCGTCAGCTAGCTTCAAGACCATAAATTAATGCACTGAAAAAAAAGAAATTATTCAATCCGTTTTTGTAAAGGTAAGATACACGTAATAATATATTGTACCTTGTGAGACGCCAAAGATGGCGAGGCTCTGGTTCTGAGGGTTGTCTCGTCTGGATCACCAAACTTCTGAAATATAAAAGTCATGTGAGGTATACGAATACAATAGAAAAACTTTAAGAAATATAAATAAAACTTTTCTCAGACTATAATGGGTTGATACATTGCTGTTAAATAATTATATGGATCATCTTATTATGTTCCCCAAACGAAGTTGGGGAACATATTGTTTTTACTCTGTTTCTTATTAAGGTTTTCCGTTTCAGACGGAAGACCTTATAGAGATTCTACTGTTTTTTCTTTTTATTATTATTATTATTATTATTATTATTTTTTTGCCTTTTTGTTTTGACGATTTCTCAGAGATGACTGGACGGATTTTCATGAAATTTTCAGGGATGATGGAGAGTAAAAATATCTTTCAGATGCAGTTTTCAGTTTTTCAAAAGTCACTTCCGGTCGTCAGATATCTCCAATTTCCGTTTTTTTCAAAAAAGTTTTGTCCGAGTCATATCTCAGAAACGGTAAGAGATTAAGACACCAAACTTATATGAGTAATAGATCTTGATAAGTAGGCAAAACCAATCGGGGTAAGGTTGTCTGTCGTCACTTTCGGTCGTCACAGGAAGTGATCAAAGAAATCGAAAATTTCAACTTTTCTTTTTTGAATTTTTTTTTACGTCACATTATAGCATCTTGTTTGTAGTTTTGAAATATATCAGTCCCCACCGTAAAAAAAAACGACAACTTCCGGTTATAAGAGAAAAACTGCATATTTTCAGTATTTTTCTCTCCCATAAATATTTTTTATACGTAACGTATTTGAAATGATTTTTGGATATCTTATTCAGACTGCAGATGTCTACAGTAACGTCAAATATCTTTGTTAAATTCACTTCCGGTCGCGTGATTTTCTGTCCTCAAAATGAGAAGTTATCATAGCTAGATCTCGTAAACGATGAGAGATTAAGGCACCACACTCATATAAGTGGTAGATCTTGATAAGTAGGCAAGTTCAGTTGGGATACGATCGTCCGCCGTCACTTCCGGTCGTCACAGGAAGTGATCCAAAAATCAAAATTTTTAACTTTTTTTGCGTGAAACATTTTTTGCATCACATTATAACATCTTATTTGTATTTTTGAAATATATCAGTCCCACCGGAAACTAAAACGTCAACTTCCGGTTATAAGAGAAAAACTACAGAATTCGTGTTTTTCTTTCCCATAAATATTTTTTATGCATAAAGTATTTGTAGTGATTTTTAGATATGTTATATAGACTGCTTATATCTACAGTAACCTCAAATATCGTTGTAAAATTCACTTCCGGTCGCGTGATTTTCTGTCCTCAATATGAGAAGTTATCACAAAGAGATCTTGGAAACGGTAAGAGATGGAGACGCCAAACTTGAATGAGTAATAGATCTTGATAAGTAAGGAAACTCATAAGGGTTAAGATTGTTCGCCGTCATTTCCGGTCGTCACAGGAAGTGATAAAAGAAATCAGAAATTTCAGCTTTTCTTTTTGGAAGACTTCTCGGCATCACATTATTGCATCTTATTAGTTGTTCTGATATATGTCCGTCCCACCAGAAACAAAAACGGCAACTTCCGGTATATGAGAGAAAAACTGCATAAATTGAGTATCATACTATCCCATAAATATCTTTTATAGAAAGAGTATTTGAAATGATTTTAGAACATGTAATTCAGACTGCAAATGTCTAGAGTAACTAGAAATATCTGTTAAAAATTGATTTCCGGTCTCATGATTTTCTATCCTCCAAATGAGTAGTTAACATAGCCAGATCTTGGTTATGGTAACACATCAAGAAACTTAACTTATATGAATAATAAATCTTGAAGAGTGAACAACAGATATAGGGATAAATGTCTCCGCCGTCACTTCCGGTCGTTACAGGATGTGATTAGAAAAATCGAAAATTCCAACTTTTTTCTTTCCAATTTTTTTTTCATTACTTTATTGCATCTATTTAGTAGTTTTGAAATATGTCAGCTCCACCAAAAATAAATAAAAACAACGAAAACTTACAATTATAAGAAATAAAACAACACCAAAGGTAAAAAAGTCAAGGTCATTGGAAAAGTATTTAAATTGCTTATATATGCCACATAACCTTGACCTTTGAGTTTGATGTTTGACCTTGACCTTTGACCTTGTCCCTTACCCAAGAGTTATTTTTTATGCTTAGCTTGATACAGCTTCAAGTGTTAAAGTCGAGTTTAAAAGGTTTTTGAATGACCTTGACCTTTGACCTCGATAAATGACCTTGACCTTTGACCCCATTGACCCAAATGTCAAAATCAAGTTTGAGTCCGTGGGAATGTTTACATCTCTCATTTTAACAAATGCTTATATACCCCCCCCTCCCCCTGTTTTTTCTTCTTCTTTTTTTGTAAATCAATAGGAATCTAGAAAAGTTTTCTACAGTTAAAACAACGCCACAGATCGACATGAAATTTAAGGATTGCAGTAGAAGACACATGAAAGAAAGTGTCCTGAGTGTTTAACAGTGAGTCTCTGAAGTATATAATGAAATTCTAATGAGTATCGGCAACAACTATATTTTTTTCTGTCTGAATTTTAGGTGCTGATGAGCATGAAAATTAATTAAAGCTTGCATTGGGTATTTCTTCACTTTTTGTCAATAACATTCGATTCTCCTGCTCAAATACGAAATTTTAATACCAAGTATTCTTGATCTCCTTTGTATGTAGAGTTTATTTCAATTTTATTTACATTGAATATTAATTGAATGAATCTAGGAAATAGCGATTTTTCCCAACCAAATCAATTTCTACGCAATTTAGATAGCTTAGATAAATTGCAGTTACCTCGCTTTGAACGGCGTGATGTAGAGAAAATGTCCATGACTCACAACTGCATGAGATGTTTTGACCTATGACCTTGAGTAGGTCAAGGTCATTGGAGAAATTGTCGATTTAAGCTTAAAATCCAAATGACCTTGACTTTTGACTTTGATATTTGACCTTGACCTTTGACCCCTTACTCAAAAAGTAATAAAGAAATATTCATTACCTTTATCTACATTCAGCTTCAAATGTTAATCTCAAGTTTATCTCTCTCTCTCTCTCTCTCTCTCTTTTGGATGACCTTGACCTTGATAAATGACCCCTATTGATCCAAAGGTCACAATCAAGTTTAATGATGTTGAGGTATTTGCAACTCTTACTCTAACAAATGCTTATTCCCCCCCCCCCCCCCTCCTTTCTTAAAAAAAAATCAACAGCAGTATAGAGAAAATGTCTACAAGTCAAACGACACAATAAATCGACATAAGATTCGGAGTAAAAGCAAGAAAAGACCTTAAAGAAAGTGTCCTGAGAGTTTTAAGGTGAGTCTCTAAAATATAATGAAATTCTAGGGAAAATCGGCAAAATCTGCATTTTTTTTCTGTCTGAAATTTTGTATTGCTGAGCATAAAAATTAATTAAAGCCCGTATTGGCTATTTTTGCAATTTTTGTTAATATCATTCGATTCTCCTACTCTATTACGACATTTTAATACCAAGTACTCTTGCTTTCTTTAGTGTATGGAATTTATTTCAATTTTATTTGGATTTAATATTAATAGAATGAATCTTGATTTCATTTGAAATTTGTTTTTTTTTTCTAGAATAAGACAATCCCAAGAAATAGCGACTTTCAGCATAGTAAAAAGAAATACACGTTTCTTCCCTGTGTTTCCCATCTAGAATTACATGTTTGGAATTTTATTTATGCTACTTACATTGAATTCCATGCCTATTTCGGTCAGGAGTGTTAAAACCCGAACCCGATTCACTGTTTTCCTTTTCCATAATTACAAACTGCCTTGCATCTCTTGCTCATGTTTCTCACATGCTCTTAAATAATTTATCGCCATCCATTTCAAACATAAAACAACTCAAATCGGATATTTTCAAACATCTCTTTAATACATGTATAATGCATATGATGCAGGTACACATGGGGCATTTCACAACGTTTTCACTTACGCTTCCGTCTTGATGCGCAGATCAAATGCATGTTATTCATATTATTAGGTATATCGTAATTTTAATTAGGCCCTACCCCTTACATCTTAACTCGAAAACAATCTCATTCAAGCTCATATATACACCTAGGAGCGTGTTACAATGTTTTGAACGTGCTCTCTTTGCGTGATCAATGAAATCATGGTTGTCCCCGAGTCGACTCGTATAATCCAGGAAGTCTGCTTAGAGTATATTTATACCAACTGCGAAAGCTTGCATTGGGTATTTCTTCACTTTTTGTCAATAACATTCGATTCTCCTGCTCAAATACGAAATTTTAATACCAAGTATTCTTGATCTCCTTTGTATGTAGAGTTTATTTCAATTTTATTTACATTGAATATTAATTGAATGAATCTAGGAAATAGCGATTTTTCCCAACCAAATCAATTTCTACGCAATTTAGATAGCTTAGATAAATTGCAGTTACCTCGCTTTGAACGGCGTGATGTAGAGAAAATGTCCATGACTCACAACTGCATGAGATGTTTTGACCTATGACCTTGAGTAGGTCAAGGTCATTGGAGAAATTGTCGATTTAAGCTTAAAATCCAAATGACCTTGACTTTTGACTTTGATATTTGACCTTGACCTTTGACCCCTTACTCAAAAAGTAATAAAGAAATATTCATTACCTTTATCTACATTCAGCTTCAAATGTTAATCTCAAGTTTATCTCTCTCTCTCTCTCTCTCTCTCTTTTGGATGACCTTGACCTTGATAAATGACCCCTATTGATCCAAAGGTCACAATCAAGTTTAATGATGTTGAGGTATTTGCAACTCTTACTCTAACAAATGCTTATTCCCCCCCCCCCCCCCTCCTTTCTTAAAAAAAAATCAACAGCAGTATAGAGAAAATGTCTACAAGTCAAACGACACAATAAATCGACATAAGATTCGGAGTAAAAGCAAGAAAAGACCTTAAAGAAAGTGTCCTGAGAGTTTTAAGGTGAGTCTCTAAAATATAATGAAATTCTAGGGAAAATCGGCAAAATCTGCATTTTTTTTCTGTCTGAAATTTTGTATTGCTGAGCATAAAAATTAATTAAAGCCCGTATTGGCTATTTTTGCAATTTTTGTTAATATCATTCGATTCTCCTACTCTATTACGACATTTTAATACCAAGTACTCTTGCTTTCTTTAGTGTATGGAATTTATTTCAATTTTATTTGGATTTAATATTAATAGAATGAATCTTGATTTCATTTGAAATTTGTTTTTTTTTTCTAGAATAAGACAATCCCAAGAAATAGCGACTTTCAGCATAGTAAAAAGAAATACACGTTTCTTCCCTGTGTTTCCCATCTAGAATTACATGTTTGGAATTTTATTTATGCTACTTACATTGAATTCCATGCCTATTTCGGTCAGGAGTGTTAAAACCCGAACCCGATTCACTGTTTTCCTTTTCCATAATTACAAACTGCCTTGCATCTCTTGCTCATGTTTCTCACATGCTCTTAAATAATTTATCGCCATCCATTTCAAACATAAAACAACTCAAATCGGATATTTTCAAACATCTCTTTAATACATGTATAATGCATATGATGCAGGTACACATGGGGCATTTCACAACGTTTTCACTTACGCTTCCGTCTTGATGCGCAGATCAAATGCATGTTATTCATATTATTAGGTATATCGTAATTTTAATTAGGCCCTACCCCTTACATCTTAACTCGAAAACAATCTCATTCAAGCTCATATATACACCTAGGAGCGTGTTACAATGTTTTGAACGTGCTCTCTTTGCGTGATCAATGAAATCATGGTTGTCCCCGAGTCGACTCGTATAATCCAGGAAGTCTGCTTAGAGTATATTTATACCAACTGCGAAAGCTTGCATTGGGTATTTCTTCACTTTTTGTCAATAACATTCGATTCTCCTGCTCAAATACGAAATTTTAATACCAAGTATTCTTGATCTCCTTTGTATGTAGAGTTTATTTCAATTTTATTTACATTGAATATTAATTGAATGAATCTAGGAAATAGCGATTTTTCCCAACCAAATCAATTTCTACGCAATTTAGATAGCTTAGATAAATTGCAGTTACCTCGCTTTGAACGGCGGCGTGATGTAGAGAAAATGTCCATGACTCACAACTGCATGAGATGTTTTGACCTATGACCTTGAGTAGGTCAAGGTCATTGGAGAAATTGTCGATTTAAGCTTAAAATCCAAATGACCTTGACTTTTGACTTTGATATTTGACCTTGACCTTTGACCCCTTACTCAAAAAGTAATAAAGAAATATTCATTACCTTTATCTACATTCAGCTTCAAATGTTAATCTCAAGTTTATCTCTCTCTCTCTCTCTCTCTCTCTTTTGGATGACCTTGACCTTGATAAATGACCCCTATTGATCCAAAGGTCACAATCAAGTTTAATGATGTTGAGGTATTTGCAACTCTTACTCTAACAAATGCTTATTCCCCCCCCCCCCCCTCCTTTCTTAAAAAAAAATCAACAGCAGTATAGAGAAAATGTCTACAAGTCAAACGACACAATAAATCGACATAAGATTCGGAGTAAAAGCAAGAAAAGACCTTAAAGAAAGTGTCCTGAGAGTTTTAAGGTGAGTCTCTAAAATATAATGAAATTCTAGGGAAAATCGGCAAAATCTGCATTTTTTTTCTGTCTGAAATTTTGTATTGCTGAGCATAAAAATTAATTAAAGCCCGTATTGGCTATTTTTGCAATTTTTGTTAATATCATTCGATTCTCCTACTCTATTACGACATTTTAATACCAAGTACTCTTGCTTTCTTTAGTGTATGGAATTTATTTCAATTTTATTTGGATTTAATATTAATAGAATGAATCTTGATTTCATTTGAAATTTGTTTTTTTTTTCTAGAATAAGACAATCCCAAGAAATAGCGACTTTCAGCATAGTAAAAAGAAATACACGTTTCTTCCCTGTGTTTCCCATCTAGAATTACATGTTTGGAATTTTATTTATGCTACTTACATTGAATTCCATGCCTATTTCGGTCAGGAGTGTTAAAACCCGAACCCGATTCACTGTTTTCCTTTTCCATAATTACAAACTGCCTTGCATCTCTTGCTCATGTTTCTCACATGCTCTTAAATAATTTATCGCCATCCATTTCAAACATAAAACAACTCAAATCGGATATTTTCAAACATCTCTTTAATACATGTATAATGCATATGATGCAGGTACACATGGGGCATTTCACAACGTTTTCACTTACGCTTCCGTCTTGATGCGCAGATCAAATGCATGTTATTCATATTATTAGGTATATCGTAATTTTAATTAGGCCCTACCCCTTACATCTTAACTCGAAAACAATCTCATTCAAGCTCATATATACACCTAGGAGCGTGTTACAATGTTTTGAACGTGCTCTCTTTGCGTGATCAATGAAATCATGGTTGTCCCCGAGTCGACTCGTATAATCCAGGAAGTCTGCTTAGAGTATATTTATACCAACTGCGAAAGCTTGCATTGGGTATTTCTTCACTTTTTGTCAATAACATTCGATTCTCCTGCTCAAATACGAAATTTTAATACCAAGTATTCTTGATCTCCTTTGTATGTAGAGTTTATTTCAATTTTATTTACATTGAATATTAATTGAATGAATCTAGGAAATAGCGATTTTTCCCAACCAAATCAATTTCTACGCAATTTAGATAGCTTAGATAAATTGCAGTTACCTCGCTTTGAACGGCGTGATGTAGAGAAAATGTCCATGACTCACAACTGCATGAGATGTTTTGACCTATGACCTTGAGTAGGTCAAGGTCATTGGAGAAATTGTCGATTTAAGCTTAAAATCCAAATGACCTTGACTTTTGACTTTGATATTTGACCTTGACCTTTGACCCCTTACTCAAAAAGTAATAAAGAAATATTCATTACCTTTATCTACATTCAGCTTCAAATGTTAATCTCAAGTTTATCTCTCTCTCTCTCTCTCTCTCTCTTTTGGATGACCTTGACCTTGATAAATGACCCCTATTGATCCAAAGGTCACAATCAAGTTTAATGATGTTGAGGTATTTGCAACTCTTACTCTAACAAATGCTTATTCCCCCCCCCCCCTCCTTTCTTAAAAAAAAATCAACAGCAGTATAGAGAAAATGTCTACAAGTCAAACGACACAATAAATCGACATAAGATTCGGAGTAAAAGCAAGAAAAGACCTTAAAGAAAGTGTCCTGAGAGTTTTAAGGTGAGTCTCTAAAATATAATGAAATTCTAGGGAAAATCGGCAAAATCTGCATTTTTTTTCTGTCTGAAATTTTGTATTGCTGAGCATAAAAATTAATTAAAGCCCGTATTGGCTATTTTTGCAATTTTTGTTAATATCATTCGATTCTCCTACTCTATTACGACATTTTAATACCAAGTACTCTTGCTTTCTTTAGTGTATGGAATTTATTTCAATTTTATTTGGATTTAATATTAATAGAATGAATCTTGATTTCATTTGAAATTTGTTTTTTTTTTCTAGAATAAGACAATCCCAAGAAATAGCGACTTTCAGCATAGTAAAAAGAAATACACGTTTCTTCCCTGTGTTTCCCATCTAGAATTACATGTTTGGAATTTTATTTATGCTACTTACATTGAATTCCATGCCTATTTCGGTCAGGAGTGTTAAAACCCGAACCCGATTCACTGTTTTCCTTTTCCATAATTACAAACTGCCTTGCATCTCTTGCTCATGTTTCTCACATGCTCTTAAATAATTTATCGCCATCCATTTCAAACATAAAACAACTCAAATCGGATATTTTCAAACATCTCTTTAATACATGTATAATGCATATGATGCAGGTACACATGGGGCATTTCACAACGTTTTCACTTACGCTTCCGTCTTGATGCGCAGATCAAATGCATGTTATTCATATTATTAGGTATATCGTAATTTTAATTAGGCCCTACCCCTTACATCTTAACTCGAAAACAATCTCATTCAAGCTCATATATACACCTAGGAGCGTGTTACAATGTTTTGAACGTGCTCTCTTTGCGTGATCAATGAAATCATGGTTGTCCCCGAGTCGACTCGTATAATCCAGGAAGTCTGCTTAGAGTATATTTATACCAACTGCGAAAGCTTGCATTGGGTATTTCTTCACTTTTTGTCAATAACATTCGATTCTCCTGCTCAAATACGAAATTTTAATACCAAGTATTCTTGATCTCCTTTGTATGTAGAGTTTATTTCAATTTTATTTACATTGAATATTAATTGAATGAATCTAGGAAATAGCGATTTTTCCCAACCAAATCAATTTCTACGCAATTTAGATAGCTTAGATAAATTGCAGTTACCTCGCTTTGAACGGCGTGATGTAGAGAAAATGTCCATGACTCACAACTGCATGAGATGTTTTGACCTATGACCTTGAGTAGGTCAAGGTCATTGGAGAAATTGTCGATTTAAGCTTAAAATCCAAATGACCTTGACTTTTGACTTTGATATTTGACCTTGACCTTTGACCCCTTACTCAAAAAGTAATAAAGAAATATTCATTACCTTTATCTACATTCAGCTTCAAATGTTAATCTCAAGTTTTTATCTCTCTCTCTCTCTCTCTCTCTTTTGGATGACCTTGACCTTGATAAATGACCCCTATTGATCCAAAGGTCACAATCAAGTTTAATGATGTTGAGGTATTTGCAACTCTTACTCTAACAAATGCTTATTCCCCCCCCCCCCCCCCCTCCTTTCTTAAAAAAAAATCAACAGCAGTATAGAGAAAATGTCTACAAGTCAAACGACACAATAAATCGACATAAGATTCGGAGTAAAAGCAAGAAAAGACCTTAAAGAAAGTGTCCTGAGAGTTTTAAGGTGAGTCTCTAAAATATAATGAAATTCTAGGGAAAATCGGCAAAATCTGCATTTTTTTTCTGTCTGAAATTTTGTATTGCTGAGCATAAAAATTAATTAAAGCCCGTATTGGCTATTTTTGCAATTTTTGTTAATATCATTCGATTCTCCTACTCTATTACGACATTTTAATACCAAGTACTCTTGCTTTCTTTAGTGTATGGAATTTATTTCAATTTTATTTGGATTTAATATTAATAGAATGAATCTTGATTTCATTTGAAATTTGTTTTTTTTTTCTAGAATAAGACAATCCCAAGAAATAGCGACTTTCAGCATAGTAAAAAGAAATACACGTTTCTTCCCTGTGTTTCCCATCTAGAATTACATGTTTGGAATTTTATTTATGCTACTTACATTGAATTCCATGCCTATTTCGGTCAGGAGTGTTAAAACCCGAACCCGATTCACTGTTTTCCTTTTCCATAATTACAAACTGCCTTGCATCTCTTGCTCATGTTTCTCACATGCTCTTAAATAATTTATCGCCATCCATTTCAAACATAAAACAACTCAAATCGGATATTTTCAAACATCTCTTTAATACATGTATAATGCATATGATGCAGGTACACATGGGGCATTTCACAACGTTTTCACTTACGCTTCCGTCTTGATGCGCAGATCAAATGCATGTTATTCATATTATTAGGTATATCGTAATTTTAATTAGGCCCTACCCCTTACATCTTAACTCGAAAACAATCTCATTCAAGCTCATATATACACCTAGGAGCGTGTTACAATGTTTTGAACGTGCTCTCTTTGCGTGATCAATGAAATCATGGTTGTCCCCGAGTCGACTCGTATAATCCAGGAAGTCTGCTTAGAGTATATTTATACCAACTGCGAAAGCTTGCATTGGGTATTTCTTCACTTTTTGTCAATAACATTCGATTCTCCTGCTCAAATACGAAATTTTAATACCAAGTATTCTTGATCTCCTTTGTATGTAGAGTTTATTTCAATTTTATTTACATTGAATATTAATTGAATGAATCTAGGAAATAGCGATTTTTCCCAACCAAATCAATTTCTACGCAATTTAGATAGCTTAGATAAATTGCAGTTACCTCGCTTTGAACGGCGTGATGTAGAGAAAATGTCCATGACTCACAACTGCATGAGATGTTTTGACCTATGACCTTGAGTAGGTCAAGGTCATTGGAGAAATTGTCGATTTAAGCTTAAAATCCAAATGACCTTGACTTTTGACTTTGATATTTGACCTTGACCTTTGACCCCTTACTCAAAAAGTAATAAAGAAATATTCATTACCTTTATCTACATTCAGCTTCAAATGTTAATCTCAAGTTTATCTCTCTCTCTCTCTCTCTCTCTCTTTTGGATGACCTTGACCTTGATAAATGACCCCTATTGATCCAAAGGTCACAATCAAGTTTAATGATGTTGAGGTATTTGCAACTCTTACTCTAACAAATGCTTATTCCCCCCCCCCCCCCCTCCTTTCTTAAAAAAAAATCAACAGCAGTATAGAGAAAATGTCTACAAGTCAAACGACACAATAAATCGACATAAGATTCGGAGTAAAAGCAAGAAAAGACCTTAAAGAAAGTGTCCTGAGAGTTTTAAGGTGAGTCTCTAAAATATAATGAAATTCTAGGGAAAATCGGCAAAATCTGCATTTTTTTTCTGTCTGAAATTTTGTATTGCTGAGCATAAAAATTAATTAAAGCCCGTATTGGCTATTTTTGCAATTTTTGTTAATATCATTCGATTCTCCTACTCTATTACGACATTTTAATACCAAGTACTCTTGCTTTCTTTAGTGTATGGAATTTATTTCAATTTTATTTGGATTTAATATTAATAGAATGAATCTTGATTTCATTTGAAATTTGTTTTTTTTTTCTAGAATAAGACAATCCCAAGAAATAGCGACTTTCAGCATAGTAAAAAGAAATACACGTTTCTTCCCTGTGTTTCCCATCTAGAATTACATGTTTGGAATTTTATTTATGCTACTTACATTGAATTCCATGCCTATTTCGGTCAGGAGTGTTAAAACCCGAACCCGATTCACTGTTTTCCTTTTCCATAATTACAAACTGCCTTGCATCTCTTGCTCATGTTTCTCACATGCTCTTAAATAATTTATCGCCATCCATTTCAAACATAAAACAACTCAAATCGGATATTTTCAAACATCTCTTTAATACATGTATAATGCATATGATGCAGGTACACATGGGGCATTTCACAACGTTTTCACTTACGCTTCCGTCTTGATGCGCAGATCAAATGCATGTTATTCATATTATTAGGTATATCGTAATTTTAATTAGGCCCTACCCCTTACATCTTAACTCGAAAACAATCTCATTCAAGCTCATATATACACCTAGGAGCGTGTTACAATGTTTTGAACGTGCTCTCTTTGCGTGATCAATGAAATCATGGTTGTCCCCGAGTCGACTCGTATAATCCAGGAAGTCTGCTTAGAGTATATTTATACCAACTGCGAAAGCTTGCATTGGGTATTTCTTCACTTTTTGTCAATAACATTCGATTCTCCTGCTCAAATACGAAATTTTAATACCAAGTATTCTTGATCTCCTTTGTATGTAGAGTTTATTTCAATTTTATTTACATTGAATATTAATTGAATGAATCTAGGAAATAGCGATTTTTCCCAACCAAATCAATTTCTACGCAATTTAGATAGCTTAGATAAATTGCAGTTACCTCGCTTTGAACGGCGTGATGTAGAGAAAATGTCCATGACTCACAACTGCATGAGATGTTTTGACCTATGACCTTGAGTAGGTCAAGGTCATTGGAGAAATTGTCGATTTAAGCTTAAAATCCAAATGACCTTGACTTTTGACTTTGATATTTGACCTTGACCTTTGACCCCTTACTCAAAAAGTAATAAAGAAATATTCATTACCTTTATCTACATTCAGCTTCAAATGTTAATCTCAAGTTTATCTCTCTCTCTCTCTCTCTCTCTCTTTTGGATGACCTTGACCTTGATAAATGACCCCTATTGATCCAAAGGTCACAATCAAGTTTAATGATGTTGAGGTATTTGCAACTCTTACTCTAACAAATGCTTATTCCCCCCCCCCCCCCCCCCTTTCTTAAAAAAAAAACAACAGCAGTATAGAGAAAATGTCTACAAGTCAAACGACACAATAAATCGACATAAGATTCGGAGTAAAAGCAAGAAAAGACCTTAAAGAAAGTGTCCTGAGAGTTTTAAGGTGAGTCTCTAAAATATAATGAAATTCTAGGGAAAATCGGCAAAATCTGCATTTTTTTTCTGTCTGAAATTTTGTATTGCTGAGCATAAAAATTAATTAAAGCCCGTATTGGCTATTTTTGCAATTTTTGTTAATATCATTCGATTCTCCTACTCTATTACGACATTTTAATACCAAGTACTCTTGCTTTCTTTAGTGTATGGAATTTATTTCAATTTTATTTGGATTTAATATTAATAGAATGAATCTTGATTTCATTTGAAATTTGTTTTTTTTTTCTAGAATAAGACAATCCCAAGAAATAGCGACTTTCAGCATAGTAAAAAGAAATACACGTTTCTTCCCTGTGTTTCCCATCTAGAATTACATGTTTGGAATTTTATTTATGCTACTTACATTGAATTCCATGCCTATTTCGGTCAGGAGTGTTAAAACCCGAACCCGATTCACTGTTTTCCTTTTCCATAATTACAAACTGCCTTGCATCTCTTGCTCATGTTTCTCACATGCTCTTAAATAATTTATCGCCATCCATTTCAAACATAAAACAACTCAAATCGGATATTTTCAAACATCTCTTTAATACATGTATAATGCATATGATGCAGGTACACATGGGGCATTTCACAACGTTTTCACTTACGCTTCCGTCTTGATGCGCAGATCAAATGCATGTTATTCATATTATTAGGTATATCGTAATTTTAATTAGGCCCTACCCCTTACATCTTAACTCGAAAACAATCTCATTCAAGCTCATATATACACCTAGGAGCGTGTTACAATGTTTTGAACGTGCTCTCTTTGCGTGATCAATGAAATCATGGTTGTCCCCGAGTCGACTCGTATAATCCAGGAAGTCTGCTTAGAGTATATTTATACCAACTGCGAAAGCTTGCATTGGGTATTTCTTCACTTTTTGTCAATAACATTCGATTCTCCTGCTCAAATACGAAATTTTAATACCAAGTATTCTTGATCTCCTTTGTATGTAGAGTTTATTTCAATTTTATTTACATTGAATATTAATTGAATGAATCTAGGAAATAGCGATTTTTCCCAACCAAATCAATTTCTACGCAATTTAGATAGCTTAGATAAATTGCAGTTACCTCGCTTTGAACGGCGTGATGTAGAGAAAATGTCCATGACTCACAACTGCATGAGATGTTTTGACCTATGACCTTGAGTAGGTCAAGGTCATTGGAGAAATTGTCGATTTAAGCTTAAAATCCAAATGACCTTGACTTTTGACTTTGATATTTGACCTTGACCTTTGACCCCTTACTCAAAAAGTAATAAAGAAATATTCATTACCTTTATCTACATTCAGCTTCAAATGTTAATCTCAAGTTTATCTCTCTCTCTCTCTCTCTCTCTCTTTTGGATGACCTTGACCTTGATAAATGACCCCTATTGATCCAAAGGTCACAATCAAGTTTAATGATGTTGAGGTATTTGCAACTCTTACTCTAACAAATGCTTATTCCCCCCCCCCCCCCTCCTTTCTTAAAAAAAAATCAACAGCAGTATAGAGAAAATGTCTACAAGTCAAACGACACAATAAATCGACATAAGATTCGGAGTAAAAGCAAGAAAAGACCTTAAAGAAAGTGTCCTGAGAGTTTTAAGGTGAGTCTCTAAAATATAATGAAATTCTAGGGAAAATCGGCAAAATCTGCATTTTTTTTCTGTCTGAAATTTTGTATTGCTGAGCATAAAAATTAATTAAAGCCCGTATTGGCTATTTTTGCAATTTTTGTTAATATCATTCGATTCTCCTACTCTATTACGACATTTTAATACCAAGTACTCTTGCTTTCTTTAGTGTATGGAATTTATTTCAATTTTATTTGGATTTAATATTAATAGAATGAATCTTGATTTCATTTGAAATTTGTTTTTTTTTTCTAGAATAAGACAATCCCAAGAAATAGCGACTTTCAGCATAGTAAAAAGAAATACACGTTTCTTCCCTGTGTTTCCCATCTAGAATTACATGTTTGGAATTTTATTTATGCTACTTACATTGAATTCCATGCCTATTTCGGTCAGGAGTGTTAAAACCCGAACCCGATTCACTGTTTTCCTTTTCCATAATTACAAACTGCCTTGCATCTCTTGCTCATGTTTCTCACATGCTCTTAAATAATTTATCGCCATCCATTTCAAACATAAAACAACTCAAATCGGATATTTTCAAACATCTCTTTAATACATGTATAATGCATATGATGCAGGTACACATGGGGCATTTCACAACGTTTTCACTTACGCTTCCGTCTTGATGCGCAGATCAAATGCATGTTATTCATATTATTAGGTATATCGTAATTTTAATTAGGCCCTACCCCTTACATCTTAACTCGAAAACAATCTCATTCAAGCTCATATATACACCTAGGAGCGTGTTACAATGTTTTGAACGTGCTCTCTTTGCGTGATCAATGAAATCATGGTTGTCCCCGAGTCGACTCGTATAATCCAGGAAGTCTGCTTAGAGTATATTTATACCAACTGCGAAAGCTTGCATTGGGTATTTCTTCACTTTTTGTCAATAACATTCGATTCTCCTGCTCAAATACGAAATTTTAATACCAAGTATTCTTGATCTCCTTTGTATGTAGAGTTTATTTCAATTTTATTTACATTGAATATTAATTGAATGAATCTAGGAAATAGCGATTTTTCCCAACCAAATCAATTTCTACGCAATTTAGATAGCTTAGATAAATTGCAGTTACCTCGCTTTGAACGGCGTGATGTAGAGAAAATGTCCATGACTCACAACTGCATGAGATGTTTTGACCTATGACCTTGAGTAGGTCAAGGTCATTGGAGAAATTGTCGATTTAAGCTTAAAATCCAAATGACCTTGACTTTTGACTTTGATATTTGACCTTGACCTTTGACCCCTTACTCAAAAAGTAATAAAGAAATATTCATTACCTTTATCTACATTCAGCTTCAAATGTTAATCTCAAGTTTATCTCTCTCTCTCTCTCTCTCTCTCTTTTGGATGACCTTGACCTTGATAAATGACCCCTATTGATCCAAAGGTCACAATCAAGTTTAATGATGTTGAGGTATTTGCAACTCTTACTCTAACAAATGCTTATTCCCCCCCCCCCCCCCCTCCTTTCTTAAAAAAAAATCAACAGCAGTATAGAGAAAATGTCTACAAGTCAAACGACACAATAAATCGACATAAGATTCGGAGTAAAAGCAAGAAAAGACCTTAAAGAAAGTGTCCTGAGAGTTTTAAGGTGAGTCTCTAAAATATAATGAAATTCTAGGGAAAATCGGCAAAATCTGCATTTTTTTTCTGTCTGAAATTTTGTATTGCTGAGCATAAAAATTAATTAAAGCCCGTATTGGCTATTTTTGCAATTTTTGTTAATATCATTCGATTCTCCTACTCTATTACGACATTTTAATACCAAGTACTCTTGCTTTCTTTAGTGTATGGAATTTATTTCAATTTTATTTGGATTTAATATTAATAGAATGAATCTTGATTTCATTTGAAATTTGTTTTTTTTTTCTAGAATAAGACAATCCCAAGAAATAGCGACTTTCAGCATAGTAAAAAGAAATACACGTTTCTTCCCTGTGTTTCCCATCTAGAATTACATGTTTGGAATTTTATTTATGCTACTTACATTGAATTCCATGCCTATTTCGGTCAGGAGTGTTAAAACCCGAACCCGATTCACTGTTTTCCTTTTCCATAATTACAAACTGCCTTGCATCTCTTGCTCATGTTTCTCACATGCTCTTAAATAATTTATCGCCATCCATTTCAAACATAAAACAACTCAAATCGGATATTTTCAAACATCTCTTTAATACATGTATAATGCATATGATGCAGGTACACATGGGGCATTTCACAACGTTTTCACTTACGCTTCCGTCTTGATGCGCAGATCAAATGCATGTTATTCATATTAT
>NW_026923757.1:0-21821 GCF_032062105.1 Saccostrea cuccullata | reverse complement strand
TGACCTTGCGAAGCTGCCATTTTTGACATGACGTCACACTTTGATGTCACAATGCAGTTGCGTCATAATGTAAAATAACAACTTTAGCCCCTGAATCCTTATCATATGTATAAATTCTATGGAACATGTATCTAATAGGCATTATGCCTTACACAGTGTCAACCTGAGATTATATTGTATGGTTTACTACATAAATTAAAACAAATAAAGCAATTTTCTATGAACTTACAGGCAAATAAATGTGGGAAATGTCATCAAATGCTACTCCTTAAGGGTGCAAAACACAGTTTTATGTATGACGTTATCAGGACGTTACTTGGTGAGGGACAAGCAAAACTGACCCCTATAAAAAAATAAAATGGAGGCTTGTTACATAGACTTCTGCATATCAATGGAAAGATAAAATTGTGAATTTTGTAAATATCCAACTATAATACATTCATCAATTACTACTAAGGGGTATTTGACATTTGAAATATGGGGGATATTGGGTTGTTTATGCATCCATTTTCAGTGCACCTATGCATTTTTAACCCCCCTGCTCAACAAAAACAGAAAAAATCAGACAAAATAAGTTGCATGCATTTCACAGAACAAGTCCTAAGGTTTTCTTTTAGTGTGCTTTCAGGGTACATTTGCCACCTCTTGAAAGAGCTACATTACCTGCTAATTGACTCATGCAATTCTGCATATGTGAAAACTGGATGTTTTGGGAGTTATCTCCCCCTATTAAAAAGTCTCACAATTTTTTTTTTCTAAAAATGAATGCACATTTTTTTCTTTAAATATTAAGATAAGATTCTACTTTATGCGAATAAAAACAAAAAAGATGCAGTTTTCATCTAGACTCCTATAAATAGCAGGAAAATCCCTACCCAGCATGCTTCTCTCTGGGAAAAACCCCCTGGATTTTATACGAAACTGTGTTTAGCTACCTTAAAGGAAATAAAATTTTTTTGCAATTCACTTTTTTGTATTTAGGTGCAAAGAGGACAGAATTCCAAACATTTTGGTGCATAAACTGTTGAATTAGGTTCAGAAATGGGCAAGTTATTGTAAATTTAGTATTACATGTCTACGACATTAGTCGACGCATAAAACAGGACTTCGAAGAGAAATTCAAACCTATCCGAATCAGATCACACAATAATTTTATTTTTTTTTTCAATTTAAAAAACACAAAGTATGAAATATACAGTATTTGAATATCAATAAAATGTTACATTATAAATTTTTTGAAAAGCTGCCAAACAATTTTTACAGATATTGCTAGTTTCTGTATAAACAAGGGGGGGGGGGCTAATTGGAAATAGTCACTGTCTTAAATCAGAAGATTGCCTAAAAAATCTGGACGGTGTCACCCTAACTAGATACTCAATAGGTCTATGTCACATGTATATCTATACAGAAGATACATATTCTCATTTGCGATCAATTAAATTGAAGGTCATGACCTTGCGAAGCTGCCATTTTTGACATGACGTCACACTTTGATGTCACAATGCAGTTGCGTCATAATGTAAAATAACAACTTTAGCCCCTGAATCCTTATCATATGTATAAATTCTATGGAACATGTATCTAATAGGCATTATGCCTTACACAGTGTCAACCTGAGATTATATTGTATGGTTTACTACATAAATTAAAACAAATAAAGCAATTTTCTATGAACTTACAGGCAAATAAATGTGGGAAATGTCATCAAATGCTACTCCTTAAGGGTGCAAAACACAGTTTTATGTATGACGTTATCAGGACGTTACTTGGTGAGGGACAAGCAAAACTGACCCCTATAAAAAAATAAAATGGAGGCTTGTTACATAGACTTCTGCATATCAATGGAAAGATAAAATTGTGAATTTTGTAAATATCCAACTATAATACATTCATCAATTACTACTAAGGGGTATTTGACATTTGAAATATGGGGGATATTGGGTTGTTTATGCATCCATTTTCAGTGCACCTATGCATTTTTAACCCCCCTGCTCAACAAAAACAGAAAAAATCAGACAAAATAAGTTGCATGCATTTCACAGAACAAGTCCTAAGGTTTTCTTTTAGTGTGCTTTCAGGGTACATTTGCCACCTCTTGAAAGAGCTACATTACCTGCTAATTGACTCATGCAATTCTGCATATGTGAAAACTGGATGTTTTGGGAGTTATCTCCCCCTATTAAAAAGTCTCACAATTTTTTTTTTCTAAAAATGAATGCACATTTTTTTCTTTAAATATTAAGATAAGATTCTACTTTATGCGAATAAAAACAAAAAAGATGCAGTTTTCATCTAGACTCCTATAAATAGCAGGAAAATCCCTACCCAGCATGCTTCTCTCTGGGAAAAACCCCCTGGATTTTATACGAAACTGTGTTTAGCTACCTTAAAGGAAATAAAATTTTTTTGCAATTCACTTTTTTGTATTTAGGTGCAAAGAGGACAGAATTCCAAACATTTTGGTGCATAAACTGTTGAATTAGGTTCAGAAATGGGCAAGTTATTGTAAATTTAGTATTACATGTCTACGACATTAGTCGACGCATAAAACAGGACTTCGAAGAGAAATTCAAACCTATCCGAATCAGATCACACAATAATTTTATTTTTTTTTTCAATTTAAAAAACACAAAGTATGAAATATACAGTATTTGAATATCAATAAAATGTTACATTATAAATTTTTTGAAAAGCTGCCAAACAATTTTTACAGATATTGCTAGTTTCTGTATAAACAAGGGGGGGGGGGGTCTAATGGGAAATAGTCACTGTCTTAAATCAGAAGATTGCCTAAAAAATCTGGACGGTGTCACCCTAACTAGATACTCAATAGGTCTATGTCACATGTATATCTATACAGAAGATACATATTCTCATTTGCGATCAATTAAATTGAAGGTCATGACCTTGCGAAGCTGCCATTTTTGACATGACGTCACACTTTGATGTCACAATGCAGTTGCGTCATAATGTAAAATAACAACTTTAGCCCCTGAATCCTTATCATATGTATAAATTCTATGGAACATGTATCTAATAGGCATTATGCCTTACACAGTGTCAACCTGAGATTATATTGTATGGTTTACTACATAAATTAAAACAAATAAAGCAATTTTCTATGAACTTACAGGCAAATAAATGTGGGAAATGTCATCAAATGCTACTCCTTAAGGGTGCAAAACACAGTTTTATGTATGACGTTATCAGGACGTTACTTGGTGAGGGACAAGCAAAACTGACCCCTATAAAAAAATAAAATGGAGGCTTGTTACATAGACTTCTGCATATCAATGGAAAGATAAAATTGTGAATTTTGTAAATATCCAACTATAATACATTCATCAATTACTACTAAGGGGTATTTGACATTTGAAATATGGGGGATATTGGGTTGTTTATGCATCCATTTTCAGTGCACCTATGCATTTTTAACCCCCCTGCTCAACAAAAACAGAAAAAATCAGACAAAATAAGTTGCATGCATTTCACAGAACAAGTCCTAAGGTTTTCTTTTAGTGTGCTTTCAGGGTACATTTGCCACCTCTTGAAAGAGCTACATTACCTGCTAATTGACTCATGCAATTCTGCATATGTGAAAACTGGATGTTTTGGGAGTTATCTCCCCCTATTAAAAAGTCTCACAATTTTTTTTTTCTAAAAATGAATGCACATTTTTTTCTTTAAATATTAAGATAAGATTCTACTTTATGCGAATAAAAACAAAAAAGATGCAGTTTTCATCTAGACTCCTATAAATAGCAGGAAAATCCCTACCCAGCATGCTTCTCTCTGGGAAAAACCCCCTGGATTTTATACGAAACTGTGTTTAGCTACCTTAAAGGAAATAAAATTTTTTTGCAATTCACTTTTTTGTATTTAGGTGCAAAGAGGACAGAATTCCAAACATTTTGGTGCATAAACTGTTGAATTAGGTTCAGAAATGGGCAAGTTATTGTAAATTTAGTATTACATGTCTACGACATTAGTCGACGCATAAAACAGGACTTCGAAGAGAAATTCAAACCTATCCGAATCAGATCACACAATAATTTTATTTTTTTTTTCAATTTAAAAAACACAAAGTATGAAATATACAGTATTTGAATATCAATAAAATGTTACATTATAAATTTTTTGAAAAGCTGCCAAACAATTTTTACAGATATTGCTAGTTTCTGTATAAACAAGGGGGGGGGGGGGGCTAATTGGAAATAGTCACTGTCTTAAATCAGAAGATTGCCTAAAAAATCTGGACGGTGTCACCCTAACTAGATACTCAATAGGTCTATGTCACATGTATATCTATACAGAAGATACATATTCTCATTTGCGATCAATTAAATTGAAGGTCATGACCTTGCGAAGCTGCCATTTTTGACATGACGTCACACTTTGATGTCACAATGCAGTTGCGTCATAATGTAAAATAACAACTTTAGCCCCTGAATCCTTATCATATGTATAAATTCTATGGAACATGTATCTAATAGGCATTATGCCTTACACAGTGTCAACCTGAGATTATATTGTATGGTTTACTACATAAATTAAAACAAATAAAGCAATTTTCTATGAACTTACAGGCAAATAAATGTGGGAAATGTCATCAAATGCTACTCCTTAAGGGTGCAAAACACAGTTTTATGTATGACGTTATCAGGACGTTACTTGGTGAGGGACAAGCAAAACTGACCCCTATAAAAAAATAAAATGGAGGCTTGTTACATAGACTTCTGCATATCAATGGAAAGATAAAATTGTGAATTTTGTAAATATCCAACTATAATACATTCATCAATTACTACTAAGGGGTATTTGACATTTGAAATATGGGGGATATTGGGTTGTTTATGCATCCATTTTCAGTGCACCTATGCATTTTTAACCCCCCTGCTCAACAAAAACAGAAAAAATCAGACAAAATAAGTTGCATGCATTTCACAGAACAAGTCCTAAGGTTTTCTTTTAGTGTGCTTTCAGGGTACATTTGCCACCTCTTGAAAGAGCTACATTACCTGCTAATTGACTCATGCAATTCTGCATATGTGAAAACTGGATGTTTTGGGAGTTATCTCCCCCTATTAAAAAGTCTCACAATTTTTTTTTTCTAAAAATGAATGCACATTTTTTTCTTTAAATATTAAGATAAGATTCTACTTTATGCGAATAAAAACAAAAAAGATGCAGTTTTCATCTAGACTCCTATAAATAGCAGGAAAATCCCTACCCAGCATGCTTCTCTCTGGGAAAAACCCCCTGGATTTTATACGAAACTGTGTTTAGCTACCTTAAAGGAAATAAAATTTTTTTGCAATTCACTTTTTTGTATTTAGGTGCAAAGAGGACAGAATTCCAAACATTTTGGTGCATAAACTGTTGAATTAGGTTCAGAAATGGGCAAGTTATTGTAAATTTAGTATTACATGTCTACGACATTAGTCGACGCATAAAACAGGACTTCGAAGAGAAATTCAAACCTATCCGAATCAGATCACACAATAATTTTATTTTTTTTTTCAATTTAAAAAACACAAAGTATGAAATATACAGTATTTGAATATCAATAAAATGTTACATTATAAATTTTTTGAAAAGCTGCCAAACAATTTTTACAGATATTGCTAGTTTCTGTATAAACAAGGGGGAGGGGGTCTAATTGGAAATAGTCACTGTCTTAAATCAGAAGATTGCCTAAAAAATCTGGACGGTGTCACCCTAACTAGATACTCAATAGGTCTATGTCACATGTATATCTATACAGAAGATACATATTCTCATTTGCGATCAATTAAATTGAAGGTCATGACCTTGCGAAGCTGCCATTTTTGACATGACGTCACACTTTGATGTCACAATGCAGTTGCGTCATAATGTAAAATAACAACTTTAGCCCCTGAATCCTTATCATATGTATAAATTCTATGGAACATGTATCTAATAGGCATTATGCCTTACACAGTGTCAACCTGAGATTATATTGTATGGTTTACTACATAAATTAAAACAAATAAAGCAATTTTCTATGAACTTACAGGCAAATAAATGTGGGAAATGTCATCAAATGCTACTCCTTAAGGGTGCAAAACACAGTTTTATGTATGACGTTATCAGGACGTTACTTGGTGAGGGACAAGCAAAACTGACCCCTATAAAAAAATAAAATGGAGGCTTGTTACATAGACTTCTGCATATCAATGGAAAGATAAAATTGTGAATTTTGTAAATATCCAACTATAATACATTCATCAATTACTACTAAGGGGTATTTGACATTTGAAATATGGGGGATATTGGGTTGTTTATGCATCCATTTTCAGTGCACCTATGCATTTTTAACCCCCCTGCTCAACAAAAACAGAAAAAATCAGACAAAATAAGTTGCATGCATTTCACAGAACAAGTCCTAAGGTTTTCTTTTAGTGTGCTTTCAGGGTACATTTGCCACCTCTTGAAAGAGCTACATTACCTGCTAATTGACTCATGCAATTCTGCATATGTGAAAACTGGATGTTTTGGGAGTTATCTCCCCCTATTAAAAAGTCTCACAATTTTTTTTTTCTAAAAATGAATGCACATTTTTTTCTTTAAATATTAAGATAAGATTCTACTTTATGCGAATAAAAACAAAAAAGATGCAGTTTTCATCTAGACTCCTATAAATAGCAGGAAAATCCCTACCCAGCATGCTTCTCTCTGGGAAAAACCCCCTGGATTTTATACGAAACTGTGTTTAGCTACCTTAAAGGAAATAAAATTTTTTTGCAATTCACTTTTTTGTATTTAGGTGCAAAGAGGACAGAATTCCAAACATTTTGGTGCATAAACTGTTGAATTAGGTTCAGAAATGGGCAAGTTATTGTAAATTTAGTATTACATGTCTACGACATTAGTCGACGCATAAAACAGGACTTCGAAGAGAAATTCAAACCTATCCGAATCAGATCACACAATAATTTTATTTTTTTTTTCAATTTAAAAAACACAAAGTATGAAATATACAGTATTTGAATATCAATAAAATGTTACATTATAAATTTTTTGAAAAGCTGCCAAACAATTTTTACAGATATTGCTAGTTTCTGTATAAACAAGGGGGAGGGGGTCTAATTGGAAATAGTCACTGTCTTAAATCAGAAGATTGCCTAAAAAATCTGGACGGTGTCACCCTAACTAGATACTCAATAGGTCTATGTCACATGTATATCTATACAGAAGATACATATTCTCATTTGCGATCAATTAAATTGAAGGTCATGACCTTGCGAAGCTGCCATTTTTGACATGACGTCACACTTTGATGTCACAATGCAGTTGCGTCATAATGTAAAATAACAACTTTAGCCCCTGAATCCTTATCATATGTATAAATTCTATGGAACATGTATCTAATAGGCATTATGCCTTACACAGTGTCAACCTGAGATTATATTGTATGGTTTACTACATAAATTAAAACAAATAAAGCAATTTTCTATGAACTTACAGGCAAATAAATGTGGGAAATGTCATCAAATGCTACTCCTTAAGGGTGCAAAACACAGTTTTATGTATGACGTTATCAGGACGTTACTTGGTGAGGGACAAGCAAAACTGACCCCTATAAAAAAATAAAATGGAGGCTTGTTACATAGACTTCTGCATATCAATGGAAAGATAAAATTGTGAATTTTGTAAATATCCAACTATAATACATTCATCAATTACTACTAAGGGGTATTTGACATTTGAAATATGGGGGATATTGGGTTGTTTATGCATCCATTTTCAGTGCACCTATGCATTTTTAACCCCCCTGCTCAACAAAAACAGAAAAAATCAGACAAAATAAGTTGCATGCATTTCACAGAACAAGTCCTAAGGTTTTCTTTTAGTGTGCTTTCAGGGTACATTTGCCACCTCTTGAAAGAGCTACATTACCTGCTAATTGACTCATGCAATTCTGCATATGTGAAAACTGGATGTTTTGGGAGTTATCTCCCCCTATTAAAAAGTCTCACAATTTTTTTTTTCTAAAAATGAATGCACATTTTTTTCTTTAAATATTAAGATAAGATTCTACTTTATGCGAATAAAAACAAAAAAGATGCAGTTTTCATCTAGACTCCTATAAATAGCAGGAAAATCCCTACCCAGCATGCTTCTCTCTGGGAAAAACCCCCTGGATTTTATACGAAACTGTGTTTAGCTACCTAATGATAAAACCCGATTTTAATTGAATCCCGAGCCCGATCGTCACACATGCTGTATGTTGTAAAATGACATTTTCGCTTTTTATCATGTTTATTAAAATGTATGCTCCATATATATGTTCTCTCTCTATATATAAATGAATTCTTTTCGGAATTAAAAAAAAAAATATTTTTAACCCCGCTCAAATTATCCGGATGATAATAGTTACACCGATCATGGTTTCGTAGTTAAGTTCAGACTGTAGAACATCCGGTTTGAATACGTGTGTTTTCTGACTTTTCGGATAGCCAACTCTTGTTTTTTGGAACTTACGACTTATGTCAAGGTAATATGTTAGACGGTGTGACCGTTAGTGAGGGCGGAGCCATGAAGAGAAAATTGCTGCATTTAAGATTTTATTGTTTAATGATAAATCGGCTGATTAGTTAAATTCTGAAATTGTCAGTGTATAGACCTAAAGCACAGAGTTCGCTTCATGCAGGTCTATGGTCAGTGTCCGAAAATCATAACAAAGAACTCAGTTCTCTTGAAGAAGAAAAAAAACCTTCCCATCTCTTACATGTACCTCATTACTTTTCAATCAAAAAATGCAATTTAATTGCTTAATAAATCTGAGAACGCCTACGAAATTTCATCATGGTAAAAAGAGGGGCATGCATTGGACCAGTAATGGATTCAATTAACATACCAGGCCCAAGAAATGAGAGACGCCTCCGTCTAACAATAATAAATTCATAAACATATTCTGAGCATCAATTCCTTTTCTTTCACTTACTTGATTTATATGTTTATTTAACAACACTTTATATCTAGAAACCTCAAGTCAGTTCTCAACTGTTATTACTCCCATTACATGGTTATGACATCATCTAAAGTAAGAACAATATTATCATGGCCAGATCAGAAGACGAACTTGGGACTCAAACTACACTGCTGACAGATGATCTACTTCCTGGATGAATCGAGTATTCTGACCAACATGTTACTATCACACAAGGGTTGAAAATATAACAGCATCAAAATTTTTACGAGAAAAAAATTTGCAAACTAAAGGATGCATGATCCTCATCAGGGACATTTAATACTATGTCGACGTCCCTGTTGTATTATTTCTTTTTTTCTTTTTATTTATTTCTTTTTGTTTTACATCAATTGGAAACCCATTTATTATAACTTTGAACTAATGAAGTCCTATAACTTTGTGGATATCTACATGCATTTACTGTAAGATGTATGCATGTAGACTGAACAACTACCTTACCAGACTGTGCATCATACATTGTTAACTTTTTTCCCTTGCTTTAACTCAGACAAATATATGTAATTCCAATTTCAAAAAAAAAAAAAAAATTAAATTTTTAAGATACTTAAATTGTATTAGATTTTTCTTTTGATAGTGATCTTTATAATAAACTGAAATTTTGTCATAGGATAATAAACTGAAATTTTGTCATAGGAAAACTTCGTAAAATAAAATATTTTATTAAAAAATCACAACAAAAATGAGACTTAGACTTCACTCTGCTATAAATATTTTCATGTACAAGTAGATATTCATAAACAATTTGGATACCTTAAAAAAAGAAGAAGAAGAAGAAGAAATCCACACACTCTGATTGAGTCCCCTGTTAGATTTTCACAGGTTATTTTATTTTATCACCTTAAAAACATTTTTAATGGTTCAAAAATATATACTATGTCTAAAAAAAATCCTATATTTCTAGCTTGGTATGTATTGACAAGTATAATCCTGAAGACATTTATTACTGGCAAATTTTATTAAACAAATAAATAAGGATATTCTTGTGAAAGGGACCACAGATAGATCCGCTCCTCCATAGTGCAGACAGCGCCGCCTTCAGGGAAATTCTGACCAATCAAATGCCGTTTTACTTGTTAGCGCGAACTATAAATAAATCTTAACGTCTAAAACAAAAGTAGGAAGGGTCTGATTACAAATGGATTTGATTTTGAGTAAAAAAGAATAACTACACATTATCCTTGGATTGAATGTTTTTACTTTGATGAAAATCTCATCAACAACGAGAATTTGCGCGTGGACAAAATCGACGCCATTTGTGCCGACGCCATATTGTCGCCAAGAATCTCAGTTCCATAGGTATTGTAAATGACATAGTTTTCAATAGATTTCTTTTATTTTTCATATACATACGTGTTACCTATAGGGAGAGCTTCGCTCTCACGGGCCCTTCGGGCCCTTGAGAGGGCTCCGCCCTCTATAAATTAAATACTTTTGGTTCAAAACTTTGATAAAAGCATCGATATTTTTACAAAAAGTGTCTTCAATCTCAGCTTATCTGATTATTCATTAAGGATATCCTCATCAGAACAGTAGAAATAGATTGTAGCAAATAGCATAACCCTTAATCATATGCATGTTGATGATATGGTAGTCTCGTTCAACCTGACCCTCGGCTGTCTCCATAAATTTCCGACCACCCAGAGGGTCTGGTAAAGAATCATGTTAGTGTTTGAAACCGTCAGAGGGCGCTATCTTGTTTTCATTCTGACGATCCTTTTTGAAAACAAACGTTATATGTGTTTCTTCTTCTGGATTGTGTCTTTATATTAATAAACTAATCTTTAATTTGGGACACCAAACGAGAAATTGCTTTATCAATCGAAAGAATGTGTATTACGCAGGTAGGGCTACACTACTTTCACTTTTGCTTTCGTACCGAATATTTGCAAGATACACACTTATACACTTACCTATAACTGGTGGGGATTACTGTAAACAATTTCTATCTAACAGCTTTAACTTTCAGACATATAACTTTTACATCTTTAAGTTATTTTTCTGCCGATTTATCATGTATTTATTTAAATCGTGTAGGTGTGTTCTTTTCAGCCAATCAAAAACATTTCAGTAAGCCTCGTTTTGGCATTACAAACGATATTGCATATCTTTACCAGACCCTCTGGGTGGTCGGAGATTTACGGAGACAGCCGAGGGTCTGGTAGAACGAGACTAATGATATGGAGGAAAAATATACATAAAAAAGTGAATGTAGGTGAAAGCCTGTCCACTTTTCTGAAGAGATTAGGTTTGTTTTATTGTTTGTTGATATAGATTACTGCTCAAAAGATTTTTTTTTTTTTGTAATGTCTAACCTGTTGAGATGAAGATGTAAAAAAAAAAGAAAAGCCTAATAGTGAATTAATATTGATAGTATGTCAAGAAATGCAAATGAATCATCAGCTTGAATTATCAGTTTTTTCACAATTATTGACCTGAGTAGGTCAATGTATAGCAAATAATGCACAATAAAACTACGTACATACATGTACACTGTATTGTCTTACTGAACAGATTTAGCTGTCATTAGGTCAAAATTGCAAATAATAACATGCCTCTTATATCTGTACATGTATATAAAGTAACTCTTGTTGGCTTGAACTTCAATTTCTCGGAAGTTCTTGATCGCTTGAAGTGAGTCTTCGGTCCCGATTTTTTCCTCTATATAACTAAGCAGATTTGCTCTTGATTTCTCGAACTCCTGATCTCTCTAAACCCTTGATCCCTCGAAGTCAAAATGCAGTCCCGCTGTGCTATGAATTTTACCCTTGATACCTTGAACTGAAGTGGCTGTGTGTATACCAAGTTATAATGTTCAAACTTTTGCCATAACTGTATATCTGTGTGTCTGTCTGAGTGTCTGTTGTCAACTTAAACCTTCACCATAACTTTAGAACTATACAAGATAGTGGCTTCATATTTAGTATGCATACTCCACTAATGAAGTGCTTTCAAATGGCAACAAGGACAATGATTATGTGATCTTGACTGTGACCTGTATGCTAAAAAAAATTGCATTTTTGAACTTTGTTGATGTGTTTCACAAGCGCATCTTGCTTTTAGCTCTACTGGTCAGAGACCAGAAGAGTTTATGCGATAGTAATGCGTCCGGCGTCCGTCTGTCTGCAAACAATACTCCTCCTTAAATTTTAGTCTGATTTCAATATAACTTGGCAAACAAGTAGACTATACATAATTCTGTGCATCAGTCTTTGATAAGTACAAACCAGTAGAGCTACAGTCTCAACAGAGACCTCTGGTTATTTTTCTTCCATCCCGGTTGTTGCTAATGCTATTACATAATTAGTTTAAATTAGAATGCAATAGTACCAGTAACCTGGACATAATTTATCATTTTAGAGAGAAGAAAACTGTGTGACGTTAAAAGAAACCAGTGAGATAAAATCATAGAAAATGTATGATGATTCAGGATGTGGTCATTTGGTAAGTGGTAATTCATTCATGATTAGTATGTATATGACAATTGCCTGAAAAAAAGATTCTAAATTTTATTTAAATACTGAACTGTGGTATATCAGCTGTGAGCTACAAGAAGTTTTATGTAAAAGCTAGGGCTGAAACAATTTGCCCCCTCCATGTTATGTGTGTACTGCTATGATTGACATACAATCAGTTCTCTTATACATACACTTCAATAAAACTTTGTCATCTTGAACCTGAATTGAAAAGAAAAAAACTCTGAGATCTTTCGAAAAAAAATGAATGAAAAAAAGGAAATGCTTATTAACTGATTTCTTGCTGGTCAGTATTTTGATTACTGAAAGGAAGCTTTAAAAACTAAAGAGTTCTACTTTAATATCAGGTAGTTTTATGAAGTTAGAGTGATCTGCCCTTAGATTAAGATTATGAAAAATGTTATTTTACATTCAGTTAGATTTTTTTTGATAGATTAAATTATTTTGAGAATTATTTAAAATTAAAAAAATAGGAAATTAGTTATTAGCTCACCTGAACTGAAAGCTCAAGTGAGCTTTTCTGATCAAAATTTGTCCGTTGCCTGTTGTTGTCGTTGTTGTCTTCGTAAACTTTTCCATTTAATTGTTTTCACATTTTCATCATCTTCTCAAAAACCACTGGGCCAATTTCAACCAAACTTGGCACAAAGTATCCTTGGGTGAAGGGGATTCAAGTTTGTTCAAATGAAGGACCACACCCTTTTCCAAGTTTTACATAGGCATATATAAGAAAATTCTTTAAAAATTTTCTTCTTCAGAACCACTGAGCCAGAAAAGATGAAACTCATGTGGAATCATCCTCAGGTAGTGTAGATTCAAGTTTGTTCAAATCATGACCCCTGCAGGGGTGTGCAATTAGAAAAATTTATTACTAGCCCACGGGCTAGTGGCAGCTATAAAATTACTAGCCCCAAGTAAAAAGTTATTAGCCCAAATACAGGGGCAAAAATTTAAATAAAATGAAATTAATTGTTTAAAAAGTAAGGATACTGAAGTAATTCTTTTTACTATTAAATTTTAAAATCAAGTTTAAATTATCATGAAAGAAAATAAAAATGAATTTAAATAACATGAATAAATTATCTTCCCTTTTTCTGAACATTGCACTATTTAGCAGCAGCTCATTTAGAAAGAAATTAAATTCATTTTGTTTTCATGTTTAATCATTAAATACACTGGAAATATATTTTATGTGTGTCACAAAACACTTATTTTTCAGTTGATTGAGTGATGGTAAATATTTTAGTGAGATATATGCATGTATTTACCATAAAGGAAGGAATAGAGGAAATTCGGATTAAAAAAAAGATCGTTTTTGGAAGTAATCAAGTCAGGTTATACTGCAAAACAGATAAGATTATTGAAATTTATTGACAGTTGGAGCATGTTATATGGAAAATATTCACTGGTTGGGAATTAAATTGCAAAAAACCGGTTGTGCTTTTCATTTTTGCGTGTATAGTTATAATTTTTACTAGCCCGACGGGCTTCCTCCTGGCAGAAAAACACTAGCCCGACCCCAAAAAATGGTAGCCCCGGGCGTCGGGCGATGCTAATTGCACACCGCTGCCCTGGGGCAAGGGTGGGGCCAAAATGGCTGACCCAACTTTTACATAGGGATATATAGATAAACCTTTTAAAATCTTCTTTTCAAGTATTTCAAAGCTATGATTAGTGATATTTATATGGAATCATCCTCCTTAGTGTAGATTTTAGTTTGTTTAAATGATGAACGCCTGGAGGGGGGGGGGGGGGCGGGGGGGGTAAATTAAAGCCCGATGTGCTCAGGTGTTCGCTGTGCAGGGGCTGACAAATAGATTTTTAAGGCATTGCCCAAGGGCAAGTACATGGTCAAAATTCAATTGCCCTACCTGAATTTTTGCCTGCCCTACCATTAACTTATACTGTATTTATAAATATTTATAAAAAATACTGAGTAGAATATTGGCATACATATTGATTTTATTTTTGATAATCGATTAAGTCACTTGCCCACGGGCAAGTGGTTGATAAAATTTCACTTGCCCAACCCTAAAATTCACTAGCCCCGGGCGACGGGCAATGGGATTTGTCATCCCCTGGCTGTGGCCCCTGGGCCTCTTGTTTTCATAAATTTTTCCAATGTAAGTAAACAGCAATGATTTCTGCTTACAGATAGCCCATTGTCTTTGAAAATTTCTGAGGGGAAATGAGGCACATACCATATGTTCTAAATGCTTAAAAAAGGCTCATTATGCATATATTTATATGAAATATGATAGATTTTTTTCTCTCCAAGGAATAATTTCTGCAAGTCACTAAGTTTTTAGAGTTTCCTTTATTTTATAGATATTCAATGAAATTATTTGAAGTATTAAATTTTGGTAAATTTTATGATACTAAAAGGTTTTATGGATGAAAAAACAGCATGCGTGTATGACAATCAGGGCTTAAATTTTTAATGTCTCTTAATTTTTCAGTGACATTAAAACAGGAATTGTCATTACCAATAAACGAATTTCACATTCCTAAGAGTTTTCTCTAATTGTCGGTGTATCGCTCATTTTTCCCATTTTGTCCTTTGTAAGTTACTTGTTAATATATTTTTAATCTTCAAAAATATTGGACAATTACGATCTGTATCTGTATTGCCAGAGTATGGGGACAACATGAAAATCATAATGAATATGTTCATACAGATTTTATTTCTAAGATATTGTCTCTCAGCATTGATACGGTTAAAGAGGGAAAACAGCGTCTTAAGCCGGTTGACCCCAGATCGACCCTGCGAAGGGGAATAACTTTTGTAAATGTGAAACTTCAAAGTCCTTTATGGTATATCATATAGATCTAAAACTGACTGAATATTGATCAGCCAATTCATGAACACGATGAATGGATGTAAATAATATTGGTCAATATATGTAAAAAAAAAAAAAAATTAAATTACTTGTTTATTTATAGGTTTGTGGTATCTCTCCAATTGAAGTTTATAAACTTGTTATTTATTTCTTAAATAAACTGAGCGTACATGCAATACTGGTATAAAATTACTCATAAGATACATGGATACTTAAACCATGATAAAATCATATGTGTCCAATGCAGCATATGATAAATCATTAACATACAAGTACATGTGTATATATACTGTAATACATATATATTGCATTATTTTTAGGTCCTGTTCTGTGGATGCCCTCAGACAGTGTCTACCCATCACTCCATGTGACCTTGGACTAATTTTCTAGGTCAAAGGTCAGTATCAAAATGTACTGTATATTATCTTTATTTAAATTCGTAGTCCAGAGTATATTTCTCCCCTGGTGTTATCTAGCTTTTGTCTAATGGGGTGGAGGGTCTGCAATGATCTTCAACCAATTTATAGGTTGAATATCAAAGTTAATAAAAAAAAATCTCTCCCTAATATTTTTGTTATTATAAAGGGTATGTTTTCTCTCAAACTAATCAAACTTAAAGCAGGGTTCGTAGTATGAGATACATGTGGTAATATATTCTCAATGACATAATAAGGCTGAAAACATTATTATTATGTTCTTTTTTTCACTAATCATACAGCATTAAATATTAAAGAGATAAATTAAATGCTGAAATCATATGTATCATGGTCATGGAAAGTAATTAGAGTGTATTGATATTGGTATATTAAAGGACATTGACTGATTTTTCAGATTTCTAAGTTATCAAGCATTATAATTCTGACATCATATAATAATTTTGTATGAATATTGCAGATCATAGGTGATGTGAAGAAAACCAGGAAACTGATGTTGAAAGAAGTACTTAATGACCCTTATGAATGGACTTGAATGTGAAAGACTGTCTATTGTTTATCTAAGATATATGAATTTATTTAATATTTTGATATCATTGAAAATTCAGTTACAGTTTTTGTACATCAAATGAATTATTAAACATTTAAAATGGTAATGCTTTTTTCTTTTACATGTAATAAATTTTTTTGATAGATTTTTAAAAGAATAGCATTATTTCACATTGCTTCCTTTAGAAAAGTTGGGGAATCTTGAAGTTTCCCAGTAATTTCCACCAGGAATGGGACTCCAGATAATTCCACCAAGTTTCCGCCACACAGAAAGAGCTACACAAGTTCCATATAGTTTCCTGAGTCAAGGAAACTTTAGGAATCATAAGGTTTCACGAGCTTCCATGCTGTTTCCGATAAAAGAAAACCTTAAGATTCCATCAAGTTTCCATTCCACGGAAACCACTTCGCTCATATTCCATATGGTTTCCTGAGTCGAAGAAACTTTAGAATCGTGAGGTTTCCCGAGCTTCTATGTAGTTTCCCGTATAAGGAAACCTAAAGATTCCATCAAGTTTCCATTCCACGGAAAACCCCTACGTTCCGATTCCATATGGTTTCCTGAGTCAAGGAAACTTTAGGAATCGTGAGGTTTCCCGAGCTTCCATGTAGTTTCCCGTATAAGGAAACCTTAAGATTCCACCAAGTTTCCATTCCACGGAAACCCCCTACGCTCCGATTCCATCAAGTTTCCTGTTTCTGGAAACCAGTGGAATCTTCAGGTTTCCCATTACGGGAAACTACGTGGATGTTCGGGAAACTTCAGGTTTACAGAGGTTTCCGTGGTTCGGGATACCTTATGGAATCGGAGCGTAGGGGGTTTCCGTGTCACGGAAACTTGGCGGAATAACCTAGCATCCGCTACGGAAACCACTGGGAAACATGATGTAAACTTGAGGTTTCCATGTGGTTTCCATAAAGTTTCCCATGATGGGAAACCACTTTTTTCACCCAGTGACGTTATGCTGGATATTTTTTGATGAAAACATTAACTTATTTTCTGTCCTTTTCATGATTTCTTTAGGAAGGTCTATTGTACTAATGTCATTACAGAAGGGTCCTGCCTTAAAGTATATTTCTCGTATTTTGTTAAGCGTAGGTTTGTAGTTATCTTCGTTGACATTCATCATGCACTCATCAAGAAAAAGCAAGCAGTACAGTAGACTTCTGACGTCAGAATCCAATTTATGATATTTACCTGGAATTAAATTAAAACATATATCATAATTATATTACTTCTTTATTTCCTGACGTAAACATTTCAACAGTCATCATTTACACAACGACTTCAACAAACTTGAGTGTAAAATCACCTTTCTTTATAAAACGTATACACAATACGTATTTTCAAATGTGAATTGTTTCTTTTGTGGAATCTCATTATACTAATCTCAAACATTATTCATATTGTTGAACTGTCTCAGTTAACTAATGTTTTGTTATCTGTTTTCATTTGATACATGACACTTGAATTACACCTTTATACCGTGTATGGAAATTTATATTTCGAACTCTCTAGGACAGTGCGTTAGAAGGCACAACTATAGATACGAAAATATTTCTTTTGAAATATGATCATACTTGGTTTTTTGTAAGCTTTGTTATTTATGATGTAAACATCCCAGTGAGGGTAGAGACCTATACATGATCTAACAATGTCAGGTCTCCTTTGATTCCATAACCATTTCACGTGTGGCACAGAGTCACCTGATCTACCGCTGCAATGTGCACTCTCCCCTTTGTGTTCAAGATTGCGTAAGAACTGTTTTCTTTTACTCTGCTTCTGTCTTGATATCGCCTTTGGTACATTAACTATATAAAACAACAAGGATACAAAACTCAGATTATGGAGATAAATTTTTTAAATAAAAAAATTGGCTCTGCTTCATAACTTTAAAGAATGCATTTATGACTTATGTAATGAGTAATGCTTATGTCCTCAGTGGTCATCGCTCAAATCATTTCCTTGCGTTCAACTACATGTTAGGACTTTTCACAAAAGAACGCGTGTATGTCTTTTTTATATATTGTTTCAATTGCATTTCATATAAATTATTACATAGATAACATTTCAATGACTGATTATAGGTTTGAAGTGCATTGGGATGGGAAAGGGTTTGGGCTGATGAGGCTTTGAATACCGCGGAAAATCCTGGGTTCCAAAAACGGAACTAAGTTTTGTATAAATTGTTTAAGCTCCATGAAATAAGCTCCGTTTCTTACCCACTAAAAACTCTGGCCTCGAAAAATACTTTATTGAAGTATTTTGGTTAGACCCTTTTTTTCCAAATATCCATCTTTTTTTATAATTAGACTATTATTCAGCTTAAATTTGATGATTTTGGGAGAGGATTGCATACGCCTTAAATCTGCTTCAGCATCTAATATATACATGTAAGAAACAAAACATAGCATTTAAAACTATGAAAGTGCCTTTTAAAATACTTACGTATCCAATACAATCCATCAAGGATATCCCCGTCCTCAATTGTGACGTGAGTTAGTGTGTTCATTTGTAAACGGGATATAAGTAAGTAATCAATATAGTTACTTAACATATCGATCCCACAAACAACACACTTCTCTCTGGGTTTTCTTCTGTATCCTTCTGACCTCAGGTACTTCCTGGATGTTTCATAACTACTGTAGTAGAAAGGTAAAGAAGGGTCTATTAAAGCTAACTTGAACATTATCTCATCCTTTACGTCCTCTGTTATCTTGTTCTGATCTTCCCAAACAAAATCACGTGACTCTAGTCCGTTCAGAACAATATGTGCCTCCTCGCTTGTCACGGGGTCTTTTTTATCGCTTACTATCCGCAGTATCTCATTCAGTATGTCCAGCCATTCTTTGTCTGTGAAATCAGGAGGACCGGAATCAGAACAAAGGAAGCAATACAACACGGCCACCTCATCATCAGATAATGTGGAGACGTCATCTAGAAAAATACAATATCATAAAGTTTATCTGAACATTTATACGTAATTTTGTCATGCTTTTTTGCATTGTCTTCAGCTACGGTCCTGGAAATATACTAAATATACATGTAAGCCTTTCAGAAGGGTGTCTGAAGAAAAAATAGAGGCAGCAGGGTAACAATGTAATCAAAGTTGACGAAAATTATAATATTTGTTTGGACAGTGTTCATGCAGACATCAGAGGAGACAACTCTTTCCTGACATGGTTCAATAAATGTCATTTTTCAGCGTAAATGGTTTTTTTTTTCTCGTTTTATTAGTGTCGAAAGGGCAACGTATTCCTTGGTTTTTCAAAAGAAGTAACAATGTAAAGACTCCATTAAAAAATATTTAAAAAATTAAAAAAATTTAATAAAATAAAAATGACCGAAAATAAATAAGAAACTAACTTAAAGATAATTTTGAACAAGACACATACATTTTCCAACTTTCCCCCAAATTTTGGTCAATTGTTCAATCATAAAATTGATAGATGGTGAATTATATATTTTTTAGTGAGAAGGGAGTCAGAATACATAAAGATAATTCACATTCTGCGGAAAACGTTTCTCTTGGTTACTTATCCCTAAGTCTTAAACGTGTGAATATCTAAACCATTATATAGTACCATTAAATGTATTTCCATCTCCCTGTAATGCCATTGGAATACTACTCACTCGTGACATAGTTTGCAAAAGTCTTATATTATTTTTCAATGTAATCAGTATCAATCATCTACTCTGTAATGACATATATAAAGCTTTTTATTAATAATCGTAGTCACCATCTCGGTGTCTATGATTTCCCGCGGATATTTAAGAAATAAACAACAATGTTAAAATAAATTTTGGGAAATGAACTTTTAGTTGGTCACGTGATCAAATACTGTGAAGCCCGAAGAGCAGTTTATTACTTATATTATATATAACATTTGAGACGAATATATTTCGAGTTTAATTGCATTTATTATACGAAGGGGCCGCCGTATTGCTATGTTGTGACGCGCAATGACCTAGAAGTGTTTGGTCAAAGTTAGTTTACCTCGCTCCAACATTTGAATGTTTACATTCGTGTTAAGCAGTCTAGTTCAGAAAATACCTGAATTTAGTGAAAGAACATATGATAATTACGGAGAATAATTTGACTCTTTCATAAGTCTCACAATTTTTGAAGTCAAAAGCGGTAATATCGCCTGTTTTAGTTTACATAACTCCATTGAATTTCAGGTTAACAAGCTAATTCAGAGAATTCGTGTCCCCCGCTTAGGGAAAAAGTCGGCTCCCCCTGACTGAATTTGTAGAATTATTAAAAGTATACATGTATACTGAAGGAAATAAAATACATGTATGTCAATATGCATATAAAGATTTGATTGCTTATTCTTTATTATGTGTATAGAAGATTTTTTTATATGGAATATTTATCACACTGTAATGATGATTTTATAACCTCATAAATTTTTCATTTCACATGCTGAATACTATCATTTAGTAAAAAAAAAGTATTTTAAAAAAAAAAAAAGATAGGTTCGACCGAGATTCGTTCCCGGGACCTCTCACATTTGAAGCGAGAGACATAACCACTAGACCACGGAGTCGCTTTAAATGAAGGGAAGTATATGCAGAAATGAAGTCACATACATGTATATATTCATGTTTTCATGTTCGGTATTCTCAAAATTTTACAAAATCCATGGTGTTTGATTTATTTAGCATTTATTAAAGAGTGCTAATAGATGTAATAAGAACATAAAGTCCGCCGAGAACCTGTTTTATACGCAATAACTCTCCTCATGCCCCTGCGCTAAAAATAGCGACATGGAATACTATAAATACTAATAAAACAAACGGGGCGGGGCACTTTGAGAGGGGCGAGAGACGTTCTAGGGAGTTTTGGCATAAAATTACATTGCATAAGCTCAAAATCTTCTTGAAATATCGCCCGGAAATGATAGTGTTACACACAGACAGAATGTATAAATTTACGACCTTGAACTTTGACCTTTTGACCTCAAAATCAATAGGGGTCTTCTTTAGGCCACAGGGAGTTGTTATGTAAAATTTCATTGCAATAGCTCAAATGGTTCTAGAGATATCGTGTGGAAACGAAAGTGTTTTAACAGACAGAATTTGCTTATTTATGACCTTGACCTTTGACCTTTTGACCTCAAAATCAATAGGGGTCTTCTTTAGTCCAGAGGGAGTTGCTATGCTAAATTTCATTGCAAAAGCTCAAAGGTTCTCGAGATATCGTGTGGAAACGAAAGCGTTACAGACAGACAGAAAGACGGACGGACGGACGGACGGACAAACCCAAATTAATATCTCCCACTTTTCAAGCGGGGGACAAAAAGGGTAAGTGCGGTTCTAGGCTAGGCCTAATCTATAGAATTCAAAACCTTATTCACATCAAAAGAAGATTAATTGCACCTGTCGTGATTGAAAAATATCCATATTGTTTATCATTTTATCATGTTCATTGTTATTATTAACTTAGAACCATTCCAAAACAAGTTGCACCGTGACAGAAATATGTAGACAAAATATCACATC
>NW_026923756.1:0-22232 GCF_032062105.1 Saccostrea cuccullata | reverse complement strand
GGACACCAGTATGGTACATTTTCATATCATTGCCTACCTATGTTTCTCCACAGTTGATGAATGAATGAGAAAAGACTTTGATACAAACATCTGTTGCCTTCACATTTTCTAAAAAATAGAAGTTGGAGCCCAGTCTTACTCACTGACCACAGCATCCTTTTTAACAGTTTTAGATGTATGTCCTGTTAGATGTATGTCTTAACTGTGTCCCTTTATGTAAAATCTATGTATTCACTGACTTTTTTCATACTGACTGTTAGGCCATTATTTACCCACTGAGTTGTCCACTGATTTTTGCCGTTGTTTTCTGATCATGACAAGGATCACACAGCGGCTGTGACCGGTCAGCAGGGGATGTTCTTCCCTCTATGACACCTGATCCCAAGTCCGATGTTTTGGAGGTCCGTGTTTGCTCCAATTTTTGTATTGTTGAATGGACTTTTGAGCTGTTTGTTATCGCCGTATATGTCATTTTACATCAACGATTACCAATTTATCACATATCCAATATCATGAGAGAAAGTGAATTATATAAAATATTTTCTGCGTACATTATAGAGTTCAGAATTAGTTTATTTGTTAGCCCTCGTATATCTTTGATATTTCCGTTAATCTGAATTAGTTTTCAAACGAGTTCAACTTTTATTCTAGGAATTGAATTTTAGAAAAGGACTTTAATTCAGAGTTTAGAAATTTCCGAGAAATCGAGAAATCTATTTAGACTGGATCGGTATTGTTAAAAAAGGAACGTTATCGGAATAAATGGAGCATAGAGCAGTGATAAAATTCTGCGTAGACTTCGGAAAAACACAAACAGACACCCATAAATGCTGTAAATATAGATGTAATTTTATTTGTTAGAAATATTCCCATATCGGTGCTACTTTGTATTTTGCCTTTTTGTTATTTTGTTCAGTCTATTTCTCTCTTTTATACAATTTTTCCTTACATGACTTTTTCTGTATTTTTGTATGTTACCTTGTTCATTTTGTTTGTGTTTTTTTTCTCTTCTTTTGTACATTCTCTTATTATCATTATTTGTTTTGTACCTTGACCGTAATGTAGAGAGAGGGCTAAAATAGGCTGCGCCTGCTGCCCAATCCTATTCACAATAACATCGGTGAATAAAATATTGTTTAAAATAAATAAATGCTGTAAACAATCGGAAAAATATAGTAAAGGAAGCCGTTCTCAGTTAAGGAAAGCCCTGGAGTGTTAAATCGGCATTGGGCATCACAATCCAGGGCTTTCCTGTCACCTTGGGGGCAAATTTTCTGGTATTGTTGCCCCTGAAGCCAAATCGTATACGTATAATATTTAAGGGGGGATTATTAATTGTAAACTGTACTGATCTTCATGTTCTGTTAATAAAATAAATAAAATATTTGTAAGTATTTTGTTTATTAAATACTTACCATTGGAATACACTGGAAGGATTCTATGAAATGATAAACTGACAAGTAAAAGTAAAACACAGAGTCTGATATATCTGTTTCATACTTGAATATTCTACTTGAAAAAGACGTTAATGGCAATCTATCAACCAAATTCTTATGCAGCGGTATACCTTCATCACCTGCATACGGAATTTATATATTTCAGTTGATTAGATACGAAAGAGCATGCTCTACGTATGAACAATTTCTAAAACGAGGTAAATTATTGACAAATAAGTTGATGAAACAAGAATATTAACAGTCTCGTTTACAGTCATAATTTCATAAGTTCTATGGTCGCTACAATGAAATTTTCAGCGAATACAATTTATCATTGAGTCAAATGCTAACCGACGTTTTTCATACTAAATGTAAGTCCATTATTTACATGTATACACTGAATTGACGACAGATATTTCCCTTATTTCCTGGTCATGACAAGGGGCACACGGCGGGTGTGACCGGTCGGCAGGGAATGCACACTTCTTCATGGCACCTGATCCCACCTCCGATTTTGTAGAGGTCCGAATTTGCTCTGCTCATATTTTGTATTGTTTTGTGGACTTTTGATCTTTAATACTGTTCGTTATTTCCATATGTTTCATCCTTGAGTAAAACTACTGATTGAAATTTTTCATACTAATTGTTAGGCAATTATATACACATCGAATTCTCGACACATTTTTCTATTATTTTCAAGCATGACAAGGAGCACACAAGGAGGATGGTACTGATCGACAGGGGATGCTCACTCCTCCATAACACCTGATCCCACCTCTGATGTTTTAGAGATCCATGTTTGCTCTGCTCCAGTTTATTGTTTAACTGACTTTTGGGCTTGGATACTGTTCGTTATCTCCATATATTTCATTGAAGATATTGGGTTGATTTTTGGTACGTGCATGTGACTGTACCTTGATGAATACCAGTAATAGACCAAGTTTGCATTTTGTTTCGTTTCTTTGATTTTTGAAAGAATTTTTAATTTTTAACGGGAAATGTAATTATAATGGCCGGTAGGGGACAACTATTGCCAATGCAATACTATCAGAGTGTTTGTTACATATAAATGGCTCGTAAATGATTTTATTAACACGGAAAATGAAACTTTACCATGTGCGTGAGTTGCAACAATAATGTATATTTATGATCAAATATATAATTTTGGTGAAAAAGTTTCCCTTTATACTTGGCAAAGGCATGAAATTTATTTGGAATAAGATCCGCTAAATCAACTTTGAATACTTTACAAACAGTATGGCATACTTTCATGAACAAGTTCATTTCTCAGTGACGTTCATTACTCAGCTATGTTAAGGAAGGTCAGAGTTCACATTCCTTGTACATCGTATTGGAAGTTTAATTGTGACGTCATTGAAATTTAACAAGCCACAAAAATTAATTAACGACATGATCATGCGTAAATAACAACCTGAATTTATTTATATTATCGATTTTATCGATTATTTTATAAAATCTTGTAGAATTGCAATGCTTGATAGCAATACAGTAGAGTAATAGAAGAAAGCCTTTCGTCAAATATGACGTCATCAGCCTTGACATGACGCATTACAGGTGATCCAGAGGACTAGATTCACTGGTTTAATAATTACCAGAATGCTTAAATAAATATGATACCATAGCTTTTTTTTTTTTCTCTTTTATTAAAACATGGTACATAAATAATTCATTGTACAAAAGCATAATACATACATTGCATAGCTACTTGAACATCAAAATCACAAGTAATTGCCTATTTCTAGATATAAATTATCCTTAATAACATGTGCCTTCCGTAGAATTGCGTTTTGTAGACAAAGAGAATTTTTTAACTTATTTCGAAAAATTTCTGTAAACATATTTTCTTTTTCAAATCTACATTTCATTTTATATTTATAGATGTTAAAACATATAAAGGACAATAAATTATTCAATCTCGTTGTTTTTGAATTGATTTCATTGTAAAAACCTAGAACAAGTATTTTCCATGTGACTTCAAAACCCAAAAATAAACTAATTTTTTTCCATATATTTTCACAGATTTTACATTTGTACAAGAGATGTTCATTGTCTTCAACAACCATACAATATTCACAATAAGGTTCTACATCTTTGTTCCATTTACTTACATTTAGATTATTATTCAATATGCAATTCAGTAATTTATAATTGAATTCAGCAACATTTTTTTCATACATATACTTAATTTTAGCTAGATATACATTTTTCCAGATATATTTGTAACTAAGATCGAAAGTCTTTTGCCACATATTTTCATAAACTGGTCTTTGAAATTTAATGTTTACCAAAATTGAATAATAAAAGTCACATTTAAGATTTTCTAGAGTTCTTATGCTATTATCTCTAAATAAAAATGACATTTTGTTTTTAATATTAACACATTTAGCATATGTACAATCAAAATTGTTTTTGTATTCTCTGAGTACTTTTTTTATCATGATATATTCACAAAATATATTGTTTTTCTTTTCCAGTATGTTGTAAAAATGTTCAATACTAAGAAAGTTTCCATCATTATCGAAAAGATCTTTGATATATAGAATATTACTTTTTATCCAGTTTTCAAAACAAAGAGGTTTAGAATCATACTGAAACAAATTATTGTTCCAAATGAATTCCGATAAAAATTGGTCTCTCTTTAAAGTACAAATTTGTTTAACTTTTTTACATTTATTGAAAGCAGAAAGGACCTCACCATAAAAAAGTGGTATTCTTATCATCTTAAAAAAGGCAGTATTTTCAAAGTTAACTACACGTGTTTTGACAATATCATTTACTGATAGGTTTTTAAGATTAAGAATATTGTTCAACATCTTACATATTATATTTTCTTTATCTAATAACCGTTTTATCCAGGAGGCTTTTGCTGCAGTAAATTTACTCTCTATATCAACAATACCTATTCCACCTTGGTCAACTTTACCGATTAGCGTATTTCTTTTTATCCTATCTTTTTTCTTCCATATAAAATTAAATACAAGTTTTGATACTTTTTTAAAGAATTCTTTTTTTGGATTTGACAAAATAAAAGCATTATATACCAATTTAGATAATGCTAGTGTATTAATTATGGTACATTTTCCAAAGATTGTTAAGTTTCGCTTTCTCCAACCGCTCAGTATTCTTTCAAGTTTCTCCAATTTATTCGTCCAGTTCATGTCATAACAAAAATCCTTATCATGACCGAGATATATACCTAATGATTTTACATGGCTTTTAGCAATTTTTACACCAAATATATGATTTTCGTTTAAATACCTTTCAATAAATTTTCCTGTTAATAAACATTCTGTTTTGTCCAAATTCAATTTCGGGCCTGCGACTTTGCTAAATTCACTTATTGTTTCTAAAGCTTTTTTCATTGAATTAGTGTCTTTCAATAGATTAGTGCAATCATCTGCATGTTGAACGATTTTTAAATTTCCATTATCACCTGGCGATAAACCGATTATTTCTTCATTATTTTTAAGCTGAACTGCTAGTATTTCTAGCACAAAAATAAATAAAAGCGCTGATACAGGACAGCCTTGTCTAATCCCTCTTTGCATTTCACATGATTTTGACATCCAGCCATTATTTTTAACTTTGAAAGTTGGTTTGAAGTATAATGTCTTTATCATCTTGATAAAGTTTTCTCCAAAATTAAATTTTTCTAGAGTTTTGTACATGAAGTTATATTCAACAGAATCAAAAGCTTTTTCAAAATCGAGAAAGAGCAAAATACCATCAATATCATTATTTGTACAATATTCAAATATGTCTAATATTATTCTTGCGTTCTCTCCAATGTATCTACCTTTAATATAAGCACTCTGTTCACTACTAATTATTCTACTAGCAATTTTTTGCAAACGATTAGCTAAAACATGAGCGAAAATTTTGTAATCAACGTTTGTAAGACTAATTGGTCTATAATTCTTAAGATTTTCTTTCTCTCCTTTTTTATATATCAGGGATATCACAGCGTTTCTTTGCGAAAAGGGCAAAATACCATCATCAATACTTTTAAGTAAAGAGGGAAGAAATATTTCCTTTATATCATGCCAAAATCTTTTATAGAATTCTGCCGTTAGGCCATCTTGTCCAGGGGATTTGTTATTTTTCATTTTAAGAACAGCTTCTTCGCATTCTAATTTTGTAGGTAACATGTCGCATAACTCTTTTTCGGCCTTTGTGACCTTTTCACAGTTAACATTCTTAAAATAGTTTTCAACTTCATTATCAGAAATATTTTTACTACTGTATAATGAGCTATAAAAAGTAAACAAGCTTTTCATAATATTATCATTGTCACAAACAACAGTCTCATTTTCATCCTTTATTTTAGTTATTGCATTATTTATTTGCTGCTTTTTTTCAAGACCTAAAAAATAAGAATTACTTTTCTCCCCCTTTTCTATCCACAAAGCTCTAGATCGTACATAAGCTCCATTACATTTCTGGGCATAATAATTATCTCTTTCTTCTTCAAGCTGTCGTTTGTATCTCATATTTATTTCAGTATAATGCTTTAAATCGATTTGTTTTAATTGAGTTTCTATAAATTTGATTCTCTTTTTTTGATTATTAGCTTTATTTTTTGAAAAAGATACGCAGAAGTCTTTTATTGATATTTTCATTCGTTCCCATCTAACTTTTGAATCGTTTAATTGCTTTAATTCTTCTTTTTCGTCATTTATATGTTTTCTTAGTTTTTCACAAAAGTTTTCGTCATCTAATAATGAGTTATTTAGCTTCCAATAACCACTTCCTCGTAAAATTTCAGACGTACTGAGATCAAAACCTAAGCCTAAATGATCGCTCATACGTGTCCCTTCAACACTGGGTGCTCTACGTACAGTAATATCACAAAGTGGGAAAAACATATTATCATGCATAAAAACATAATCTATTCTACTCTTAGGAATGTCCTCTCCATCACACCACGTTAAACCATTTATTCTTGTTTTTCCACTGGAAAGCCAGCAGTCATTTAGATCAAAATATTTCAAAAAATTTCTTAGATTCTCAACACTTTTATCATTTTGATTATAGTCTAGTTGACAATTAAAATCACCACAGACAACAAGCCCTTCTACATTCATAGCATGTTGACTAACCCAAGATGATAATCTTTTAAAAAAAGCAATTCTAGAGTGTTCAGCGTTAGGTGCATACACATTCACAATTGTAATAATTTTTTCATTATATTTTAAGTTAACTAATAGTCTTCTTCCATCAAAAGACTGGTGATAATTTAATATTTCAACTGAAAGGTTTTGCTTAAAAAATAGCGAAACGCCCCTACTATAAACAGAGTCGGAAAAACAATGAAGTTTGTTTCCAAACCATCTAGAATTGTATATAAATTCATGTTCTTTAACAAAATGGGTTTCTTGTAAGATAATTATATCGAAATCTGAATCTTTCAACCACTCAAACAGTGTTACTCTCTTTTTATAGGTATTTAGACCTCTCACATTTAGGGAGAGGAATGATAAAGAGTTTTTAATCATGTGATCTTGTAAATTGTTAATTCACATTATTTTGCAGCAGAGTCGTTTTCATTTTTCTTCTTATTTTTTTTCAAGTCTCGGATAAATGTGTCGAGTTTCTTTTGACTAGCCTCGCTTTGAGAGCCTTTCCTAGGCACGGAGGCGCTCCTGAGTTTTCTAGTATATTTGGCAGCAATTTTTTGTACGATAGCTCCAAGTTTGTTTTCACCTGGCCATTTGGATGGTTCTGTTTGAGTTGTGCCGATGGTATCCAAGCCTGTACCCCAGTAAACATCAACAGTAGATTCGGCGAAGATCGTATTTGCATTGGAGGCTTCGAGTTTTTCCCGCATTGGATTTATTTGTTCGGCTTTTGCTGTCACAATTTCCTCCATTATATCAAGTTTTTGTTCGCCCCACCCCTCCGGGTCTTTTATGGAGTTTCCTATCTTTTTAGCATCGAGTGCTGTGGGAGCGTGTCTTACCTTCTCAGCTGCGTCTAAGTTACCTGCACGTATCGCTTTTGTCAACTGGTAAGCATGCTCAGCTGACTGGTGGTGCTCGCCAAAGACTTTAATGTCGCAAGGAAAGAAGTTTGAGATGGGATTTTCTTTTCCTTGGAAAGCAACAACGTTTTCAGTCTCTTTGTAGTGTTCACAGTCCGTAGATCCTGGTTCATGACCAGGCTTGCGACACACTCTGCAGGCCTTTTCACTGTTGCATTGCTGAGCTCGGTGTCCAAATTCCCAACAGTTATAACACTGGAGCTTTGGGGAGTTGGTAACTTGACCATAATGGAAAAGACGACATTTTAGACCAGCACATGTAACATTTCTCGGGAGAGATTTGTTTTTTAGTGGGGCAATATATAAAAATCTATTGCCGTTAAGAACGCTGGTCATTCGATGGGTTACGGGGTGTCTAATGTTCTCGTATTTGAGATCGCTTTTGATAGTAACACCAAAGTTATTCAGCATCTCAAATACCGCACTGTCGTCAACAGATAGGGGTAGACCATTGATTGTAACTTTGAGTACTTGGTCGTTGGGATTTTTAGCGCCAGTTGAATACGGGTTAGAGTCGTAAACTTGGACGGTTATATTTCTAACCATAGCTAATTTTTAGACTTAATCATTAAAACTAAAAGAAAATAAAATATTAAATACAATGTGTATAGAATATGAATTTATCTAGTAGCATTGAAGCTGCACAGGGATAAGGAATGTAGAGAATATCGCTAATACGATCAGCGTATTCGTGATTTACATCAAAAGTGCAAGGGCATAGACTATTTTGTTTGAGCTGAAATTTGGAATATTTATTGCTTGTATAGTGTATATTTTGAAAAGTGCTGGGAGCTGATCCTGGTCTGCATAACATTAATTTTATTTATAACAGAATTTAAGCGAAGTGGGAATTTTTAGCTATTATAAGCATTTTCGGCAACATTTTAAGTACTTCGCAAACAGCACTGACTAGCTCCCAGCACTTTTTGGGTAGAGGAAATAAACCTTTTTTAATGTGTACCAATTTTTTTCTTGTAAAACAAGCGTATGCCCTTGCACTATCCCCATTTCCTACATTCAGCTTAACAATTTTATTTTTATACAAGTCACGTGACAAACAGCTGATACGTGCGATATAACTGGTAATAACTACAGCCCAGTCCTATCCATTATTGATAGCAATATTACATTTTCTACAAGTATTCAGTTGCGTTGTTAAATTTTTTTTAAAAGAAGTAGTACATATTAAAACGGTGCAAAGGTCATTTTCCATATCGGTCCTTAACATAGCTGAGTAACTAAAAATGCCGCTTGTCTACGGAATTCTTGGACAACCCTCATATATTATAATGCATCACTTCATTGGTTTCAATAATGTCAATGATTCATGTCATAAATATTTTATGTACTATTTATCAAAAATCAAGTTTAGGGATGGAAGTACATTAATTTATGATTTCAATTGTACCCAAATTGTCTTTTTTCTAAAATTAATTGATCTTTAATCTTTAAAGACAAGTAGAGGACTATAAATTTTAGGAAGGGATTCCTTATCGTTTGGTAGGTTCAAATACCCGACAAGAGTTCATATTTGATGACACTTTCCTCTGTATTTGGACATACCATTCTCCACTTGACTTAATCTAGAATTAAATCAAGCACCAGGGAAGAATTTCTTTTATTATATTATCTCAAAAAAGTCACAAAAACTGTATATTATTGATATGCATCCATACAAATATGACCTTTAAAAATTTCCTTTGCATCTTGTGACCCAACCCTTCTCTCTCTCTAGGGGGACATGCTTTGCACAAATGTTGATCTACACTACCTGCATATGCATCATGTAAATCATTATTTTGATGATTTGGGGAGAAGATTAAAGGGTCATGTCTTGGGAGAAGAAGGATATGGAGATAACGAACAGTATTCAATCTCAAAGTCCATTAAACACTATATAAAATAAGAGCAGAGCAAACACGGACCTCCGAAACATCAGAGGTGGGATCAGGTGCCATGCAGGAGTGAGCATCCCCTGCCGACCGGTCACGCCCGCCGTGTGCTTGTTGTCATGATCAGGAAATAACGGAAAAAATCCGTCGTCAATTCAGTGTATAAATAATGGACTAACAATTGGTATGAAAAACGTCAGTCAGCATTTGACTCAATGATAAATTGTATTTGCTGACAAGGTCATTGTATCGACCATAGAACTTACGAAATGATGACTTTAAACGAGATTGCTGATATTCTTGTTTCATCAACTTGCTTGTCAATAATTTACCTCGTTTAAGAAATTGTTCATACGTAGAGCATGTTTTTGCGTATCGAATCAACTGAGATATATATACTCCGTATGCAGGTGATGAAGGTATATTGCTGCATAAGTAAGGGAAGTTGACGATAGAAAAGTTAAAGTCATCACGTTTATCATATAGTTTGGTTGTTAGATTACCATTTGTGTCTTTTTCAAGTAAAATATCCAAGTATGAAGCAGAAGTGTCTCTGTGGTATCTTTTATCTCAAGCTCACCAGGATATATCGTATCGACGCAGGAAGAGAAATTATCATTATTAATTGACAATACGTCGTCGATATATCTAAATGTCGAGTTGAAGGTCACAGCAAGTGTGTTCTTCTTTTCACGCATAAGATTTTGCATAAATTCAGCTTCATATGAATATAAAAATAAGTTTGCTAATAACGGAGCGCAATTTGTACCCATGGGAATTCCAATAGATTGTTGGAATACCTGGTCTCCAAAAACCACATAGATATTGTCAATCAGAAACTCAAGCATCTTCTTGATGTCAACTTCAGAGTACTTATGTGTGCAATCAGAATCTGTTTTAACAAAATAATTTTGCAAATGACCAATGACGAGGTAAGTAAATTTACGAGTTCCATTTTTATTGAAGAAGCAGCTGTCAATGATATCAAAAAGCCTGGATTTTAATTTGTCGTGGGGAATTGTTGTGTATAAAGTTGAAAAGTCGTAAGTTTTTATGCTGTTGATTTTTGTAAAGTCTTGTGATTTCAAATTGTCCAAAAGTTCTTTAAAATGTTTAAGTATCCACATCTGATTTGCACCACTTCTTGAATATATAGTTGCACAGTACTCTTGAAGTTTTTCCTTCACTACTGTCAATATCTAAGTGAGAAGTAGCGAAAGAGGCTTGGGAGAACATTTACTGGAACCTGCTATGTATCTTTGTTTGTAAGGATTCTTATGAAGTTTCGGAATCCAATATATATACGGTAGTTCAAATTCATTTTGGCTCTGTGGAATATTAAAAGTATTCAAAACTGACAGGTGATTTTGAAGAATTTCTTCCTTAGAAAGAGAAGTATGAGTATAAGTAGGATTACCACTTGTAGAATTAAATCCAAGTTCTTCTAGAATGCAATTTATATAATGAGCCTTCCAAACGAAGACAATGTTGTTACCTGCTTTGTCGGCAGGAACCAGTACGTACTGATCGTGTAATCTATCTAATTCTTTTTTCACTTCTGGTTTATTGAACACAGAATTTATTTTCACTTCTGGTTTATTGAACACAGAAGGATAGATTGTTTTCATTTTCCCCTCAAATCAGGAAAAAAAAAATCCTTCAACTGCACTACATGATTATTCCTAATGGGTATATGACTGACTATCTACTGCGTTTCAGAAGAACATATTCCTAAGTGAAACTTTGACTCAGTGTTGTGGTCCCGTCCTACCCCCCCCCCCCCCCCCACCCCCCACCCCGAGTCAAGATTTACATACTTTCAAAATATTAAAATGTTAATTAAGCATTGAATTAATATTTTTGGCTGTCTTCGGTCCTATAACACACCTGGCCGTGCCGACAAATTTAATAGCGCGCGTTAGCGCGGTATGATAAATTTGTCGGCACGGCCAGGAGTGTTATAGGACCGAAGACAGCCAAAAATATTAATTCAAAGCTTATATTTACGTTCTCTTTTTTTCCTGCTTCATAATTACTGATTTTGTTAATCTTTAATGTGAATTTAGCGCCTTTCAAAACTGACGTGGTTAATAGATGTAAGAGCCGTTTGTGACGTCAAATGACGTTAAATGACGTTGCAATGTTAAATTACTCAAACAAACTTTGCGAAGAAAAAAATGACAAATTAATTCATAACGCACGCTATGTTATTTTTTACTTTAATTTTTCAGGATTATAGTTTTTCATTAAATTGAAATAAGACATTTTACATTTTGGTGTTCCCAGAGTATTGAAAATGCATATAGTTCCTACTGTGTATTCTAACGCGCGGTGACAAGGTTTCGCGTGTGTTATAGAAATTTGAATGTTGTAGATTTCTAATGGATTTCAGAAGGAAAATTACACTGAATGTAAATATATACATTTAACGTAGAACCTACGTCGTATGACATCATGAGTTTAGCCTGTGCTAGATCCATTATGACGTCATAATCAATATCATGTTTTTTCCCCCCGTACTTTACCGCTTCAATAGATATTGTAGTAAATAAAGCATTTTGAAATTCATGGAATTAAATTTTAAATCATGCCAAAATACTCTTAATACCTATTAAATCAATTTATATATTTTTGATTATAAAGCTAAATGACTTAATACATTTCTCAAATTAGAGAAATCTGCAGGCACCTTTTTTTACCTAAAGTGGACAAATCCAAGACTTCCTCATGTAATGAAATTACACTGTGATAACTTGTAGATGGTATGCAACTATTTTTAGGAAATGCAAAAATCCTTAAAAAAAATCTTTAGTTGCCAACTTAAGAGTATAGATGTATCTTGAGTCAAATATGTGTTGAAGATTGTGTATATTTTTTTATCTCTATCATGAAATGATGTGCATTTCCTTTTCATAGTTGTTTTATTATGTATGAATTATTTGTCGTGGTTGGTGTTTGATTACAAATTATATATCAAAATATGATTTTTTTTAAATAGAAAAAATTCAATTATTGATAAATATTCACATTGTAAATCTGCATGAAATTAATCCCAAACAGTCATTTAATAATTAAATCTTGTGTAAGTGCAAAAAGGTCAAGAAAAGTAACATCGGTAAATAACCTATTTCTCGTTAGTTTGAAGGGAAAGGTAAATACTTTAATCACTTTTTATAATCATTTTGGTATGTTCTTCATCAAATGAAAGATTGAAAACATTCTGACAAAGCCTTTTGAAAAATATTTACAACTTTAGGGTGGAAAATTGACTAAAAATAATAGAATTCATTTGCCTACATTTTTGAAAAATGTGGACTTATTTTGTATTTCAATTGAATAGAAAAGAATTTATTTTTTAGAAATACTGTTTTATACTGTTTAGTTTATAAAGTCTACAAACAGCGATGTTTTAATAAGTATTTTTGAGATTTTTCATATTGTCTTTATGACAAGTACCCCTAAAAATAACAGAAAATGTGAAGTCGCAGTGTGTAATAACCATTCCAAGTTTCACAGGCTGCACTACATTTAATAACAAGGAAACAGGATATGTGCTTTTAACTGATTGATAAGCAAATGCTAATTTTTCATTTTGAAAAGTTTGAAAATCTTGTGACAAAGACTTTTTCGACATAGGTTCTACATTAATATTAAACATTAAACATTTTTTTTTATTTTCTCGATCGAGGGTTGAGCTCATATTTTAATTCATTTCTAATGGTAGTCGAATGTGCCGTTTCTATACAAAATTCAAGAACATTGCATTCTCAAAAAGAAATTGCGTTATGGGAAATGAGAATCTCTGCTTATTCTGATATATGAAATGGGACATAGGATCTCAGTGTATTTTATTTTATATATTGTATAACGTCCCATTCGAGAATTTTTCACTCATACAAAGGATTACAGTTAATTAATTGATAAAAAGTCATTTTATGAATAATATGAAACTAGCTCATTCTATCCAGGGTATCTCAGTTTTTCTGATTATGACAAGGAATACAGTGAGGGAATGCTACCCCTTTCTTGGTAGTTAACCTAATATCTGATGATTTTGAAGGTCCATATTACCTCTGCTACCGTTTTGTACCGTTTAAATGACCTTTTGAGCTTACATACTTTCATTATCTCCAAATTTAATTTCATGATATTGTTGGACTTCGATAAAACTAAAATTATGCCTTTTTCAAAGGTCAAGACATGGTTTTGTTTTAACAATGTTTTAAAAGGTTTTTTTTAAAGAAGGTAACATCTTTGTTATAACAATTTTTTTAAAAAGATGTTTTAAAAATTGAAAAAGAGAAATTCCTTCGGAAGGCTGTTATCCTAAATTCTGTTAATAATAATACGAAGCAAAATTTAATATTTATTTCACGGAATGCTGTTCCTTGATTATGCAAATAATATTGTTTGCAAAAATTATTATACTATAATTCTTAAATGAATTATTATATTTTTACAGATTTATTTAACAATGTAGTACATGTAAATAAATATTTTGCTTTCTTAAGGGAATATCATTTCGGTTCAAATCCGCATATTTAATTTCTGAAAAAAAGTCGAGTTTCCTGAAAGTCTTATACTGAGTGAAAAACTGAGCGTATCGATACAAAAATCTATGTTCCGGGATGAAATTACTGAAAGGACCCGACTTAAAGCGTAATTTGCAGCTGGCAGATCAAATTCAGATTGTTTTTACAAGCAAGAACATGCATATGGAATCATTAAGTATAAACTCTACTTTAGATGAAAAAACTTTTTCGTCAAAAGAATCATGGAACGATTTTTATGTTGATTTATATTTGCCAAACATAATTCTACACAGCTGCAGTCTTTTAATCGGAATTCCTTCAAATCTGATAGTGATTTTTATCTACTTAAGAAGATTAAAGTTGAAAGGAAGTGGCAGATATTTCATTCCAATATTGGCTGGCGTGGATCTTTTTGGTATTACAGTAGCGGGCACATACAACTTACTTTTCTTTACAAGACGTGTCACATTTCCAGAGTCTTGGATTTGTAAAACATTCATATATTGTGTGCGTGTTTTTCTGTGCTATTCAATGGCTATAATGTCAATCATAGCAATGTTTAGATTTCAGAAACTATATAAAAGATTCAAATATCATTTGAGTCTTAATCATTTGAAAATGTTCATGATTTGTGGAGGAATAATTTGTATTGTTCTTAACATTCCAACTTTGATTATTTACGATAAAGTCGAAATCACCGAAAACAATCTAACTGGTTATATGTGTAGGGCACAAGTGGATTACAATAACATAGAAAAGTTCAGTTTTCTGTTTTTTGCAATATGGCTGTTTGGACATATTGTAATTGGAACAATTTTATATGCCATTTTGACGAAACATATTTTTAAAACTACAAAAGCAATTGCCATTAGGCTAAAAAAGTGGCGGAGTTTCCGTTGAAACCTTATAAGAAAACACACAAAAAAAAAAAATCTTGGATGGTCTTATTGAGTGACTATCATGTTTATGCTTTTGACATTAGAGACTTGGCTTGCATCAAATCCACTGATTATTAGTGTGGTTAATACAAAAATCCAGAGATATGGAATGAAATCATGACATCAATATTAATTCTTTGATGGCTTTGCGGAAATTTTATATTCTTGATTTATATTTGCCAATCCTTTCATACACAGCTTTGCAGCTTTTAGACGAGAACTTCCATTGGAATGAACTGTGTAGTGATTTTTATCTTATTAAGAAGATTAAAGTTCAAATAAAATGTGTTTGTGACACTATTTTATTCCAATAATTGTACTGTGGACTTTAACATTGTCTTTATTGTATTACATGTAACTTGCTTGATGGTTATGAGCACTACTCGTGTGCTTATCCTAGTCTACCTTTGCACACTGATGATTGATATATTGTGTGCATTTTTTCTGTGCTATTCAATTTTTAATGTCATATAGCAATATTTGCAGTTTGAGAACTATATAATTTTCTCCTTTACTCGGCACTAAGGGTAATTGAAAATGTTCATGATTTGTGCGACACAGAATAATTTGTATACGGTCTCATCCCAACTTTGATTATTTACGATAACAGTCGAAATCAAACCGCAATGCAAGGATAAACTCCTTACTATGTCTAGGGCACAAGTGGAACCACTGCGCCAAGTTCAGTTTTCTGTTTTTTGCAGTTTATATGATTCTCCACATAATGAATTGGAAAGATTTTATACCATTTCTACACTTGAATATACTTTGTCTTAAGAACCAGTACATGCAATTGCTGCTATACACACCTCATCATTGACCATACCCTTATACCGTTTATGATATATGCAAAGAAATCTACGTTTTTACTAAATGCCATTTCGAGTAATGCATTCGCACCTCAAAAAATATGTATTTTGTAAATCTGATTTTTTTGAGTAAACATAAATTGTTCATTAAATTTTTCTCTCTCATTTAGGGCAATTATACTGACCTGTTCATGTATATGACAGTATGTACATATATAATTATGTACCCTACTACCCAAATCTACCTTTCTTTTATGGATGTCCAACCGGCACAATATCTTCCCAGGCTGGTTTACTGAAACTACTTTTAATTGCAATGCTGTTAAAACAGTTGAAATAAACAAATTTTTTACACTTGACGTTCTCACGCCGCCCTAGCATATGAAGGCCCCCCATACAAAAATGTGTAGTTGACCGTTAACTAGTCGTCAACTGATAATTTGAAAACAGTTGACAACTCGGAGTTGAATGCTTTTCTGAAAAGCGATCAACTGATTTGCATAAAAGGGCCAGTTGACCATAAGTTGAATGCTAATACTTTGAAATTTCATGCAAAACAAGAGTTGTTTTACGTCCTTGTTAGAAAATTTTTACATTTATGTTGACGCCACCATTTGCAGTTTGAGAACACAATTTTTTTCCTTTAATCAACATTCAAGATTTGAGCAGTACATGTGTGTTTTCTGTAGAAGGTTGGAATTTTGAATTGAAATATTATTGTCTTCGTGATGATTCAGCTTGTGAAAATGATATCTCACGTACTATTGTAAGTATATAAAATGTAAAGATTTGTTTTACTTAGCTTGTTATTTTTAAACAGATAATAGGAATACAAAACACTGTAGCCAGTATAGGTTACTTTTTTGTGTACAGTTATGAATAGGGAAAGACTTTGATACCAATTTCTACACTTGACCACTATTGAATTTGTTGTGTTTCAGTACATTTGTGTTGGAAAAATTAACACACCTGCTCATTGACCATACCCTATATAACCGTTTATGAAAAATATTTATATGTAATTATATATTATATAATATAATATATATATTTATAATAATATAATATAATTTATATATATAATACAATATATTATATTATATATAATTATATGCAAAGAAATCTATGTTTTTACTAAATGTCATTTTGAGTCATACATTCGCACCTCAAAAAATCTGTACTTTGAATATTATATTAGCTTGTCCAATGGCACTTTTCAGGAATATCTGTATTCTGATTTTTTTTTGGAGTAAAACAGAAGTTGTTTGTTAAATACTTCTCTCTCATTTAGGGCAATTATACTTAACTGACAATATATGACAGTATGTACATAATGTAATTAGGTACCCTACTACCCAAATCTACTTTTCTGGATGTCCAACCGGCACAGTATCTACCCAAGCTGGTTTACTGAAACTACTATTAATTGTAATGTTGTTAAAACAGTTGAAATAAACAAATTTTGACGCATGACGTCATCACGCCTGAGCATATGAAGGCCCCGGAGAGGAATATTTAGAATATTACAAAATGTCAAGGCCTAAATAGCTTCCCCCACCTTTCAAAATCATGCAACTATTTTAGTTTCCTCTGAATTTGTTTTTTAATATTGTATTTAATTTTTTTAAATAGTATTATTAAAAGAGGGAGGGAAAAGGGGTGGGGGGAGGGGGCAAATTTCGAGGTTCCAGCTGCAAGCAGTTTTTAGTAGATTATTTATAAATATTCTACAGCGAATAATCTTAGAGTGAAACATACATTTAAATAAAAATTAGCTTTGATTTAAAACTGACATCAGATTATTTAAGGGGACGAAGGATTTATGGTCACATTACTCAGTTTAATTACGTCATAATCTCTGATAAAATATGTATAAAACCAGATTGAAACCACAGTATTTGTAAAAAATGTTGACTGTTTGTTTGAGTTCACTACCTTGCAATAGTATAAAAAATATCTAAAAACATTCAAACTTTCTTGAAAACATTATTAAATTACGGAATCTCTTCCATTTCCCTTCACTGCGCGTCCAACGAGTCGTTGACGTCATTGTGGATCTCTTAGTACAGTAAGATTATGCACGGTAAAACATTGGTAGTATTAATACCAATAAAACGGGTCATGATCAGTACATGGTGGGGTATTTTGTGAATTACAGAACACAAAAATATTTTTACACATCATTTTGCACATCAAAGTTTATAGAATTCTCCACAGTTATGAATAGGGAAAGAATTTGATGTATACCAATTTCTACACTTGACCACTGTTGACTTTGTATTTGTCATATTTGGGTTTTCCCGTACTCGTGAAATGTAAACATGACATGTTTTTCTCATGCTCATGTCTTGTTTAAGTATGCTCTGTGCAATATTGAGCTCAGCTTCACCAATCGATATTTTTAGAGTTAATAAGTAATATGTGCCCAGAAACATGGAGAATCAGAACTTCACTTAGACACTGTAGGGTTTTGTGTTTGTCACTCAATATCTCAAAAGTAAGTCTAGATACTTATTGATATATCTGCTTTAAGGCATGAGGGGCATACTAAATTAGAGATAAACAAATTAGGGAAAAAATTGAATGATAGGTATTTTTTTCAGCTAAAGGTTCTTCTTCCCCTTAAAAATCTTGAAGACATGGTAATTACACGCGGGTGATATTATAGTTTGCAGTTCACTGTAAAGTTTCAAGTTACGTCACGATCAAGGTGACAGCTGCTGCACTCAGGACAAATTGTACAAGCCTCCTAACCGCAAACTTTACACTGGAACCTTCTTCTTATCCCTGATTGGTTACTCGTGCAACAGACTATTTCCGTGTCAATGTTGATAATTTGAGTTGACCAATCACCTGAATTGCTTACGCTGGATGTATCTGACGAAAACGATCATGACGTAACGTAAAACTTTACGCTTTAAATTGCAAACTATAACACTGATTTAATCCTCGACTCTGCTGCACGAAAACTTGAAAATACACATCCTACCTGGTACAATGTTTAATGCACAATAAATTATAAACGAAGGTAATATTCTTCTGCGTTTTATACTATCATTTGCTGTCTGTTTTGATGTCTATATCAATTGACACGATCAAAGGAGATAATTAGTACCAAAACAAACATGCAGTGTCAGAGTCTCTTATAAACCATTTTAATGTATAACATTACCCCTTTTAACTGTAATGGGGCAGCAAAACTATACTTTGCTTGATTTTTTTGCGATTTGTTTTCCTCAAATCGGGAAGCCTCTATTTGCCGGGGGAGAGCCATAGCCATCGGGTATTACAATGCATAATTTTGATATCTTCTTAGATACATAATTATACATTTGTCTACTTTTAGCATTTCGCTTATTTCGAACTGAACAATCTGATCCATTTTATTTGACAAATTAAACATTTCACGCAGTTTATCAGGATTTGAAAATTTTAAAAATGCAACTATATGACAGGCACAATTAATAATTCCTTGCATTATTTTTGATTGTTTCCTGCAATTTTATTTACATATAAATATATATATATATTTGAGGGCGCACTGTTAATTGTAAACTGTGAACAATCTCAAGTTCCCTAGCAGAACAATCCATGACCATGGAAAATGTTTTACTTTTACTTTGTTGTTTAACATTTCATAATGTTATACCAGTGCATACCAATGGTAAGTATGTAATGAACAAAATACTCACAAATATTTTAATGTTAATATCAGTTTTTCCGGTCTCTTTCATTTCAAGCTGTTTTACTTGAAAAAGATGTTAATGGTAATCTATCAACCAAGCTCACGTGATGCTTTTAACTTTTCAATTGTCAACTTCTCTGACATATGCAGCAGTATATCCTCATCACCTGCATACAGAGGTTATATCTCTATTCTCTCGATACGCAAGAGCATGTCCTATATGTATGTATAAATTTCTTAACCGAGGTAAATTGTTGACAAGCAAGCTGATGTAACAGGAATATCAGCAGTCTCGTTTAAAGTCATCATTTCTAGTTCTATGGTCGATACAATGGCCTTGTCAGTAAAAACAATTTATCATTGAGCCGAATGCTGACTGATATTTTTCATACTAATTATTAGTCCTGAATTGATGACAGATTATTTTCCAATCATGACAAGGACCACACGGCGGGTGTGACTGGTTGGCAGGGATGTTTAATCCTCCATGGCACCTGATCCCACATATGATGTCTTGTAGATCCCTATTTGCTCTGCTCCTATTTTGTATTGTTTTATGTATTTTGAGCTTGAATACTGTTCGTTATCTCCATATAGATCATACTACTATAACCAAAATTTTCATATATGGGTGAAAAGTATACAAATTTGAAAACCACTTAAATCACAGATTTAAAATGCTATGACAAGTTAATGCAAATTTTTCGAATATCAATTACAAATTTTTATAAACACAAATCAGTTTTTTTTTTACATTTAGGACAAGATAATTTTAAATACTAAGTAATAAGAATAATGCAATATTTTTTTGTCTCATATTTCTTTAGTTTAGAATTATGCTTTAAATTAACACTACATGATAAACTATTATAAATAAATTCATTTTAATTAGGATAATTTTGATTGGATTAGAAAAGAAATTATATAACTAAATTTTCAAATATAATGAAATCGCTAAAAACATTTTACAAAGAACCCCACTTTACCTGCGCGTTAATAGTAAACTAGATATTAAAGTTTTTATGATTTTTCCAATAATTCTCCTTGGACACTTGTGGACAACAGTATATCTGGCTTTGCTGAGATAGAGTACAACTACAAAGACGGATATACAGTATTGGAAAGTTTAATACCCCTTTTAAAGAAGAAAAAAATGACATGTTGTAAACTGGGTTAATCTGTTCGTCTAAAACATTTTTACTTACCCCTGACTCTTTCATCAACTGTTCTTGCAGATTCAATGGGTGAAGAAGGTTTTTAATTTTTTGTTAATACAAGTTAGAAAACCTACGCTTAATTCTACATGTATTGATTCTTACTTCTTTTATCGAAATTTATTAAATTTTGTAAATAACATTATCAAATTAAATGTAAAAGACTGTTTAAAAACATCATTGAATTAAGCTCAAGTGACCGAAAAAACCAATATTAGCCTAGAATTTTTATTTCATTTTTAGCAATGTTAACTTTTAACAGTTGAGGTATCTAGCTGCAGTCATTTAAAGATGTGTCTTACATTGTCATTATTACTAATTTGTGATATATGTTGTCATATGTATGCATCTATATCAGTGAAAAGTAAAATTAATTTCGCAGGTCATTTCATTAAAACAAGTACAAAATGCAAGTAAATCATCAAAATAAACTGTAAAGTCTAAACCAGCTTAAGAAATGCACCATGTCAGTCATGAGTTCGAGATTGGCAATCGAGTGCTATGGTACATGTATATATGCTCCTAGTACTTTTATATGAATTAAGGAAATGAAAGTGATTTTTGGCTATTTATGAGTCGTATTCGACTTTGGAACATATTGGGAAATTGATACGTTGCGTGGACCAAGTTAATCCTAAAACCGTATGCTAACATCCCTAATACTAATGGGAAGTAAATATCAATTTAAGGACTGCAAAAAATCTCCTTATTGAAAAATTCAGACACAGTCACTGTTTATTTCCGGGTCCATGCAAATGATATTGTACCAGATGAAAAAGGCACAATTTAAGCCAAATAAACTTGATGTTTCATTAATAAAAAAAGTAAATTGTACAATTATTAATTTGGACTATAATGAAGTCCCGAAAAAAAGTTACATTATAACTACGTATTGTATGTACAAGATAGGTAACAAACTCTAACATGAGGTAAGCATTAATAATTTATTTAAAAGTATTAAATATAAATTAAAGTATGTACTGAGTAATTTTAGGACAAAAATACTGTAATTAATATAACATTGCTGCAATAGATAAATAAAATTCTCGTAGATTATATATTTTTCTTGACAAGACTTTACACCCATGCCCCATCCCTGAACCCAGCCAGTAGTAACAATGGACTTCAAATACGGCTCTAAGTGCAATCAGACCGGCACGGCAGCTAACAACTCATTCCATAGAATTTTCGCTCTGTGATCAAAAATGTAGTTATTTCTACTGGCGGATGCGACAGACCAGTTTAATCATACAAAACATAATACTATCCTTTCCCCAGGCACTTAGCATTTTAAAAAAGGTAAAAGTTAAGGTAATACTGTTCCATCGTCAAGCACTTGTCACTTTAAAATGAAAGTTGCAGGTTTTTCGGAAAAGACATGAAAAATTGAAGTCCTGTGTCACAGTAGGAATTGGAACAAAATAGATCTGTCCATTGCTGAATGGCAATGAGTGCAGAGTAAAAGGTCTTAATTTGAGGCCTTTTCTTATAATTATGGTGGCATTACTATTTGAGGTCAAAAAGTCTCAACATATAACAAAAAAAACTTGAATACTTTAAAAACTTTCTCATATGTCAATAAGAGACATAATTTTAGATGGAAAAATACGATTAATTTGCATTTTCAACATAATCAGTTCCCATACGTTCACCTTTTCTTAAAAT
>NW_026923755.1:0-22154 GCF_032062105.1 Saccostrea cuccullata | reverse complement strand
AGACCTATAGAATTTTCAATTGATTTTTAGAGATAATGTTATAAATATGAACGTCTATACCATCTTTTTATTTGTATGTTCAAAAATACAAGATTATCAAAGAATGACTGCACTTAAGCTATGAGAGTTGGAACCTTTTTGTCTACCCATTTTAAGCTTAACATTACAATATATCAATAAATTAATCTATGATTAATGTGCAAGCACATTCTTGTGATATTTATTTCTAGAATTTTTTGTCATACATATTTCTATAATTACAGAAAATGTAATTGAAAAGAACATGTAAAAGCCTTAAATTCCGGAAATTTGAACGGGACCACTTTCGAATCTAAGGTATCCGCAAATAGGCGGAGTCATTTAAACCGCATGGTTGTGGAATGTAAACATTAGCACATATGATTTTTTTCGCACTACGAATTTAAATGGAGAAGAGAGAGATCTTGTTGATTTTAAGGGGCACAATTATGAAATGATTCTGATGATAAGGGATGGGGTAGATGTCTCGCTCTACAGACAATAATACAAAGGCGACATAAGCCTATAGATACACGTACTTACTATTGACGCTGTCAATACCAAGATTTCTTTCCAAACACCCCTAATGTAAAGCATAAAGTTAAATAAGAGACATATTATCTTCAAACCCTATTAAAATTTGCGCAAAAATATCCCATAGTTTGAAGTACAATAGATACTATCACAACAGAGACTTACACACAATGAAATGTTCAATGAAAGCGTATCGAACAGCAGAATGTCACGTGATTAAGATGATTATCATATCAATCGTTGATGCACGGTGACCGGTTAATTTAGTAGTTATCTCGACCCTAGCTTGGGGATATTTTTTTTAAAATTAGATATGAGCCGCAACTTGACCAACATTGTCCTTTGGATATGTATAAGTTTAAGTTAAAATACACATTCTGTGCAAATAAGAAAAATGGACAAGTTGCGGCTCGATGTAAACAAAGTCGTTGAAAACTGATATGCATATGAATAACAATAGAAATGATACAAAACTACTAGACCCCCGTCTCAAAAGCTGGTGTCGCTCGTCATTGTTTAATACTTTCATGTTATATAATATACCAAAACCTGCTCTTAAGATATTGTTTAATACCTATAAAACATAAATTGAATGAATTTTGGAATTTTATTTTGCGCTAAACACAGGGTTCCAACTCTCAAAGCTTAAGTGCAGTCATTCTTTGTTTTATTATTATTGTTATAAACTAAGTAGCTTATTGTATTAAATTTCAGTAAAATCAAATACTACATTTAAAAGGTACGTAGAAAATCGAAGAACAGTACTCGTATATCTGTGTTTTGTTTCTATATTTTCAAGCGAATATGAGGAAAGAATGGGTGTATTTTCAAAAGTAGTGTTGTTATACATGTATGTTAGATTTACACAAGTTTTGACAAAAATTGTGTACATTTATTATTTCAACATTCAATAAAAAATAATGCACAATTAAAATTAAAAAGAATTAAATCATCATCCAGAAAAGAATGAAAATGAATATCTTTTCAACATCAATTAAATGAATAACAAATTTAAAACAATATACATGTATCTTAATTGTTTGTTACGTTCCTAGCAAAAATTTTTTTAAAAAAATTAATAATTATTTAACCTGTGGTTGATAAAGAACTCGGTGCACTCTATGCATAAAATGGCCCTGTAGATATTCCAATTGATTGATTAACACTTGATGTTCAATTTGAATATTAAAACAGAGACTTCGCGCTCTCATTTCCTATTAAAAATTTTCCCACAAAAGTCCAGGGTCTTGGAGAACTGGCTTTATGAAATTGCAATGTTCTTGAATTTTAAGGTAAAAAGGTATATTTGAGTACTTTCAGTGAAGAAAAATAATATGAGCGCACTCTCTGATCTGAAAAATACATATTTTATAATCCTCAGAAACAGTTCTATCATTTAAATATAATTACTAGCTAGCTGGATATTTTAGATCAGAGGTTGTGCTCTATATTAAATATCGAAAAATAGCTATAAAAATTGCCCGGTTTGTAGACTTTTTCAGAATATTAGGAAATTGACCTATTTCGTGACGTCATAATGCATTGATAAGCCAGAATATTGCGTCATTTTTTAGATACGCAATCACCAAAGAACTAATTAATATTTTACTTATTGTTATTAAAACTAAGCAGTTTTATTATTTATATTTTTTAGTTCAAGAGGGCTATACGTTCTTTTCCTTCTAGGAAAGACATGAGACCGTTTATGTTTTTACTTATATATATATATATATATTCATTAACATCAATTTAATGTTCCTCTCTTTTCTAGGTGGGAATGAATAACATAAAAATACTGCTATTAAAATTACTCGTGTATCTTATTATTCGTCCTAATCCACATCCAGTTTTTTCAGACTTAAGAATTAGTAGCCTTCACTTCACAAAGAGACCACGCCCCTTTTGCATTACCACTGGCTAAATACAGATTGACGTCACTACAGTGGGCGGGGTCTGGGCAGTCACAACGAAACACACAACGTGAAAAGGCGTCAGGTACGGCCTTGTTGTCTGTCAGAGTACAGAACTGGGTCGGTTCCTTGATAGCTCTGTATGATACCTAGAGATATTGGAGGAAAAATCAATTACAAAATGAGTAACGATTAAAAGGTCCATCATTTTGTTATATGTCTTTTTTAAATCGTTTTCCTCTGTAGGAACGTGAATTGATTTTTTAGTCATATCAATGTCCATTAAAAAAAAATAAATTTAAAGTCAGCACAATTTTGGGGTAAGAAAAATATTTTGAAAAGAGAGGTTGATATGTGTAAGTATTCGTTCAAAGATTGGAATTTTTTTTTTTTACTTTTGGTGTTTGTCACTAATATGAACAAAGTAAACAGGTAAAGAAAGCATAGAGAAGACACAAATATTTACTTCTCTATAGAGATAGAGATGTTATAATGTTGATGTACTAATGATGGTTTATATCATTGTTCTCTTTAGTCATATTAAATTTTGAAATGACACTAGTGATTTTGCAAAATTATTGGGTATGTCTTGGAACCCATTCAAACATCCGAGCATCGCATACTGAAAATGATACTCGGTTACTCGGATGTGTTTTTTTTATTTCAAAGTACATATTTATCAAAAATAACTAAAATTTGAATGCAGTATATAAAGACCTGTAAAACACTCGTTATCGACTTTCGCTGTGAATACACAGTAATTACTGACCAATCGCTATGTACACAGCTGTTTTCCCTACTGTCTGTCGTCCTTAAGTTTAATTAAGATGCTTTAATGAATTGTTTTCACAGTGCCAGAAAGAGTTATTCCTCTTATCACAGAGTCAGTAAGAGTTGTCTCTCTTATCAAATGGTCAGTGATTTGAGTATTGACAATAAACACTGACTTAAAGCAATTCTTATCTTTGTTTAAAATGAAAGAAAGATTACAATTTTCTTTTTTTTTAAAGAAACCATACTTCGTTTTTAATTGTACATATATAAATCTGGCCTTTTCTCCTGTATGAAAGATATTTCTCTCCAACTCGAATACACTATTTCAAGTCTCTGGTGAACTTAAGTCATGTACAGTTGATTCTATTGCTAATTTTTGTAAGCCTTTACTTCTAAAAAGATCATTATTTTCATCATCATACTAACCTCCCTAGTTTATCAAATAGCAAAGAAGTAATTGGAGTTTAACATCATATATTTGTAAACGTTAAAATATGCTCTTTATTTTACATATGAGAAAGAGAGGTTCATCTTATTGTTCAGTTTAACATGGAATCGCCATATCACCTCCCAAGTGTTCTCAATGTAAAACATTTTTGTGTATTTGTAAGATCTAATGTTGAGTTCTTATTGTGTGGTGTTCTCTTTGTGTATGTTTTCCTTGGGTACTTTTAGACCATACAATTACATAAAATTCTCTTCAAAATACATATATTAAAATTTAAAACAAAAGTGTAGGTGATTATATTAACAATACAGTAAATAAACAAATATTAGAAACAAATTTATCACTTGTTTAAAACTCTAAGTAAGATTAAAGAATCTCTGAAAATTCTATCCAAAATATAAGGTATTTGTCAGCAAGTTCACTTTTCTTTTCTTTAAATGCAAATGTGCTTTTTCCGAAAGTTTTACACTTGACGTTTCATTAGTCATATTTACCTGAAGCATCCGGGAATTGGAGTGCCTGTCACATAAAATTCCCATTCCTGATATTTTAATGGTGAAAGCCTTTGCCTGAATACCGAAGACAGGTTCTGTCGGCATTCTCATCATTAAGAAAGGCGTGAAGTCTTCTTGGATTGGAAGTGGAAAACATGTGCCCGCATTGTCATCCAGGACAACCGCCATTTTAGATTTTATGTCTCCATTGAGATCGTTAAAAATCTCAATTGACTCCCATCCTTGTAAGTAAAAAAAATGTATTTGAAATCTTTTCTTTCGTTTTGATTTCTTTTCCTCATCTTATAATTGTTTAAATTTGCTTACTGGCGTTTGATACATGTAATTTGGTAAACAAAGTGCAATTTTTCTAGTAAACAAATAACTGGAAATGAAATTCGGATTGTCAAAAATAAAAAATTGGAGATCAATGACGTTTTATGCATATCCTATAACATGTATACCACCCAATTTAAAAAGTAAATGTATGAGGGTTGTCCGTAAAGTTCGTGGACAAGTTAAAAAGAACTATATGCGGTATTAACCAACATTTGCCCCCCAAAATCAAACTTTGATGGAGTAACATTTAATTAAGTCCTTAAACAGGGGAGTATATGCTGACTTCAAAGCAATGAATAATTTCATAAGTAATGACGTCATATGTACGTAATGACGTCACAAATATGACGTAATTTCAGTTTTTTATGAATTTTGCAGAAAAATGTACATATTTCGTCGATATTTTAAATAAAAGTCACCGAGCGCATGTGTGTTCAGGATAAATATTTTGATATAATGTGTAGAATGATAATATCAATGAAATATGTCAATATTGTTCCTGAACACACATGCGCTCTATAAATTTTAAAGCTTAAATTGTTGAAATTTTGTCCATTTTGTCCTCTTTCTGAAAAAGGATAGCAAATCGGACTAGTTTGTTACGTCATAAAAACAGAAATTGTCAATACACTGCTCTGGAACTATAATATTTTCTGTTAACTTATATTTCTCGTACAATGTATTGAATTCAGCACATTTCAGGAAGTTTTCAAAATTTGACTTTTGTGGGGGCAAACATATGCAATATACCGCATATAGTTCTTTAATGTATGATTCGTATTTGAGATTACCGAATAAATAAATTGATGTTATACCTATTAACTTTTAATATACATGCATCGTGAGACTGGTAAGGGCTGTTAACAAATACTTACACTTGACATTCACTCTTCACAATATATTTCAGTAACTGTGGCAAAAACAGTTTAACCACAATAGATGATAATGCGTAAAGCGGTTTTAAATCATTAAAGACTCTCCAAGTTTGTTATTCAGAATCATTTTAGAATACTAATGCTCTTAAATATAATATCCCGATTATGGATTCATTCAATGATTGACAAACTCAGAGACCTTAAATTCGTTATTTAAAATATCATTGGGATATCAGTAGCCAAACTATAACATCTCTTTTATCTATGACTTTTACAATGAAGCGCATTGAAGTGGTAAAATTTTCCGTTCGAATGGCACGTTTTGAGCTATCTTTAGAACGTTTATTGTCATCTTTTGTCACGCCTATTTCTTTAGAAATAGATAAAACGGTCTATTTGTTTTTCCGAATAATTGTAGAACAGGTTTTCCGTAAATATAATAGCCAATGAAATTGACGACCCAAATAAATACCGAGTAAACACGTGTTCGACCGAAAGATGTGTTGTGGTAACTTCAATAGAAATGATAAGTTCAAAAATATGAACATTTTCGTTGCAATTTGTGTTTTACAGAAGCGGAGAGTCTGTAACTTTCTATTCTAATTCTTTTAAAGCTCCATTTCACTGTAACTCATATTGCTTGTCGCGAAGAATGGGGTGTCCTAAAACATTACGAGGAATATTTCTTTCTCGTTTCTAAAAATATGGGCGTGTCATTATGTTGTAATTGACGTTCAAAACATGACCCAGAACCTTTCGTCCAAACGGAAAATTTTACAACTTCAATGCGCTTCATTGTATTTTACTTGAAGAAAACCTGCTCTTGACATTTGCTTTTCCTTTTTTTCTTTCAGAGGCCTTGACGAAAACAAAATAACTACTATAAGTACCGGCACATTTACTGGTTTGACAAACTTAACTGTCTTGTAAGTTTTGTTTCTTAGAGTTTGATCTTAGTAAAAAAAAATCGGAGAATCAATCCATCAAATTATAAAATCTTGTTGTTTGATTCGAAATATTCGGATAAAAGCATTGTTTTCTTGATTTTTAACAAAAAAAAAATTGCGCTAACCTGAATTTATTTATTTGCAACATAAAATAATATATTCCATGTCTGTTATTGTTATCTTATGTTTATATTTTTTCGAAAAAGGTGTGTTCTGGGGTTGTATTGTACGTGTTTTTGAATGATATTACATCTGAAATTCAAATCAATTAAAGATGTGTGACTTTCTAAGGTGACAAGTATGGCTGTCGACCTTATAATATATTCTATTTTGTAGTATATTGTCACCAATATTTGATGACATAATAGTTTCATTAGTTATTTATCATTGAGTCAAATGCCGACTGAAGTTTTTAGTCCATTATTTATACACTGAATTGACGACGATTGCGTTATTTCCTGATCATGAAAATGAGCATGTGGCGGATGTGACCGTTCGGCAGGGGATGCTCACTCCTCCATGGCACCTGATCCCACCTCTGATGTTTCGGAGGTCCGTGTTTTCTCTGCTCCTGATTCGTATTGTTTTATAGACTTTGTCATTGAATAATGCTGGTTTTACCCCTAATTATACAATTCCCCTTTCTACAGTGTAGTACAACTTGCATCAGGATGATGGCAAAGTTAATAACTAATTTTTATAATGTTGTGTTTTTACATTGTCAAATATAATTACATCAAAATGACTGTTTGAGGCAAATTGTTGAAGACTTGGTACTGTGTTTTGTTTGTAGGACTAGATGGAAATAAATCTGTACTTAGCCCACAGTAATTTATTGATGTGTTACAATGAAATATAAATATAAAAACATTACATCAAAAGTTTAACACAAAATGAAAATTGTTTTTGTTGACAAGGACATTAACTGGTGTTATTTGATTTATGGAGTTTGTGGTCTTTTTTATAGAATTTTATTGTATAGCTTGTCTTATTTTGGAAATTTCAGTTGTGAATATATACCTGCGGGATATCTGATATATAAGGGTGTTAAAAAGTATATTGGTAAAATTAGGGAGATGGAAATTGTCGGCTTTGGAGTTTTATTGTTGATTAACCATGTTTTTTTATGTTTACAAATTAATTGATTTTCTGGATACAGTTCATGGGATGTAAAAAACATAGGAATATGTACCTATATTTGCTTATTGATTAGTACATTTAGATTTAATTGTTTAGACTTTCCTAAGGTGTTGGTTGTTACTGGAAATGTGTAGTTAATTCGTGTATTTTATGGTTTGTTGAATTGAATTTAGTCGCTACATAGGTGTTCTAAATTTCCATTAGTCTCCACTGAAAGGGACGAAATAACTTGTGTAAGTAAAAGATTGTATATGTGTCTCTCATTATTCTTGCCAATTTCTAAATATATAGACCATTTGTATTTTTTTGTAATGTATAATTTTAGATACATTAAAACATGGGTATCTGTATTTTTTAAAATATGTTTCATTAATTTGTTTGGCGTTCTAATAAATCTTTATTAGCAATAAACAGTTCGTAGTTATATTTGCAAAACAAAAAAAGAAACAAAACAAAAAACAAGTAAGAAAACAAATAAAAAACCAGGGAAAAGTAGACTCATGGAAGGAGAAAATAAAATATACAGAAAATTTTATACAATACACAGCCTACAGATTAAAAAGAAAATGTGGGATGTACAAATGCGGTTGACGAATATGTACATAATAATCTTTAATGTATCTGATTACATTGTGAGGCTAGAAAGAATTTTTAATGTAATCAAAATTTTTCATTATTATAATTTCAATTAGGTACGAGGTAAAATTATAAATACCTGCACTCAACATTCACTCCTCACAATATCTTTCAGAACTTTGCAGATGATAACGCTTTACTATAGAGGACAATGATATTCAAAGCAAAATTGATGACCTGTAAGTTGATCATTATCAATTGGAACTTAAAATCTCAAATATTCATTTATTTAATGATTTAACAAGACTAGAGAAGGAAATTAAGCGCATTATTTTAAATAATTTTTTTGGAATGTCAGTCTTCCATACTATATTCCTTATCTTCATTCTATATTTATGTGGTTTTTTGGTATTTTAAGAGCATACTTTCCCATTTATTTGACTTGAAATGGTTGTTTTTCAGGTTCATTCTTCATTAAATCAATCATCATCAACGCTTTGCATTAAATAAAGCGTTTACTATCCCATCATTTTTTTTTTACATGTACCGATTAATTCCATGTATAGGCTTTGCGAATCTAGACGAAAATATAGTTGAAACTCATCTGTATTTTCTTTCTTACAAAATAAACTTTAAAGGAAAATTTGTAGAATTATTTGCGTGAAAAAAATCGTTTTGACATTTTCTTTTTTTCAGATATTTGTCCGATAACGGAATTACAACAATCAAGAGCAGCACACTTACTGGTTTGACGAACTTAGAGAGGCTGTAAGTTTCATTGCTCAGAGTCCTGAAGAAATTTTAAAGACTTCAAAACGAGGGCGGGGCTGGGACGATTTTATACGCGAAATGTTTATTGTGACATCACACATAAATAGTTATTACTCATTAAACAAGAAAATAAAATAATTTGCAAGTTAAAGGTGCATTACAATTAATGACACAACTCATAAATGCATTAAAAATGTTAGTTAAATCTCACATAGCTGGTTATAGACATATCGTTGATCGCAATATCACTTGTCGACATGACAACAAAAATTGACAAATTTTAGGAAAGTAGACTCATGGATGGATAAAATAAACATACTGAAGAGTATATACCATGAACTACCTACAGATTCAAACGACAACGTGGGATGCGCAAATCAGATTAATGAATGTGTACATAATAAACTTAAATGTATCTCGGATTGCATTGTGAGGCTCAGTGAATTACTATATATATATTTTTTGGAGAAAGGTCAATATTTATGACACAAGTGTGGTTTGAAAAATTAATTAAACTGTAAACGTTGATATTTCTCGTTTATTTTATCATAAAGGTATACTTTTTTTCAGCATGGAGGTGGGACAGGTGGTTTTTAAATGTGCATAGTAAATGAACGATAACCGAAAATTGCTATAAATGTACATCAAATACACGTAATTATTTTAAGCTGTGATGTATTTGATGATTTTATCAAGCAACAGCATTTTTACACACCCCAATTATACATACTTTAAAAAGAATCTTTAAAAAGATAACACGATTTTTTGTTTTTTTCTTAAAAAGATTTTTTTAACAAAAAATCTGTAAAAGAATCAATTTGTCATTTAAAACTTTTGAAGAATAAGGTATTTTATTAGAGATCCATATTTTTACCGTGAACAACCTTGACATTTTTTTTTACTTTCGGCTTTAAAAAAATTAATGCCGATAGAATGTAATTTGTTTATTCAGAGTTTTAAAGTAACCTTTACAATTTTTATTAGGTTCAATTATAACATTTACCAGAATATATTATAATATATAAATATAATTTTGCTACGCACCGTCCAATTTTCCTCATAATGCACCGAAGATAATCCGAAATGTGTATATATCCACAACACTTAACATCGCAAGTGTTTATCGTATGTTTTATACACATATATAGTTTTGCATTATTATTTTTTTTTTAAATCAGTTTTCCATACTATAATACTCCATGTTTTCAGCCTATATTGATCCTTTTTGGTATTTAAAGAGCAAACTGTCCCTTTTATTTAAAGCTAGACGAAATTATGCACGTAATAATTGAAATTATATACACTAATGCAAATATATCCCAATTATTTTCCTCGCACATAAATTTTCAGGAAAATGCATTATTTGCTTGAAAACTACTAGTATTCTGTTTTTTCAATAAACACTATCAAAAATAATAAAGACATTTACTTTTCGAACTAAGCAGCTGTTTTTATGTCAGGTCCTAAAAATTGAAAATGTAAAAAGAAATTATATCATTTTTTTGCGTCACACATAAACCTTTATTACTCATTAATCAAGAAAATGAAAGAAATTTTTTTTAAATGACACAACTTATAAATGTATTACAACTTTCAAGTTGTTTGTTCATAGCAGGTTAGAAACATAGTCATAAATATTATCATTATTCCCAAATGCGACATCATTTTGTTTTGAAAAAGTTTTTCATAATGAAAAGATCTTTCATTATTAAAAAATTAAAAACATATTTTATTTATTCTCCAATATAAAACCGTTGTTTAGTGCGATTATCTTAATTATCTGAGAATGTGTCAGAAATTTTACGGTGTTTTGTTTATTCATGTGTATTAATCACCAATTCACAAGAATATACTTGACTTCCATTTTTTAGAGTAAATTAAGAATATTTTTTAACTAAAAGAGATGAATACTTTCTTTTTCAAAAAATATGAATAAAATATTTTCACATATTTCGAAGAGCTTTTTAATAAAATGCGAATTCTATTGAAAGCATTAGCATTTTCCAGATTGTACGATAAATGCAGAAACGGTTATTAATATATATATTTGCCCCGTATTATTTTTGCCCTTTCAATTGTTTTAATTCCACGAAAGTTTTTGTTTCACGATATCTCAAAAAGTGCCATTTACGATGGTTTTAATTTCACGCTGCAAGAAATTAATTGAAAATTTCCTATATGCAATTTAACATTATTAAAAACTTTTTGCATGATATTCATATATATAGTTTAATTAGTCGCGGAAAATTAATGAATCTAGCGAACATAGCGAAATTAAAATCATCGTGAATATTTGCCAATATTAATCAAAGTAATTTTTTAAGCTAGATGAATTACAAGAAATTTGCCTTATATTAAAGATACAAGTCATATAAATTGAATAATTGTTAATTTTTAAAGTGATTTGACATTTTTATCTCTTTTTAGAGAATATTTTGGATAAACTTAATGTCTTAAATTAATCTATTTTTTGCATTTCACACTGTTTTTGCACGTGCTCCTGTGTAAAAGCAAGCATATATATAGGTATTGTTTTTAATACCTAAAAGTTAAGAGCAAGTGGTCAGGAAAGAAATGTCAAAGTTTTGAAAATTTCACACAAAGACTTTTTGGACATAGGTCCACCCTTATGGTACATTGATACTTTGATAAGAGAGAAAACTCTTAATGACAAAAATGTCTATTATTCCTTTAAACATTTGTCAAGTTTAAGTGCCTTTTTTGTCAAATTTTGCCCCGCAAGCCATACTATAATTGTTTGTATTTTATTCAGCATAAACATTTCCTTTGGAAAATCATAAATTTTAAAGAAAATTTTCATATGGGTGAGCAGAGGGTTTATGAACCATAACCATTAATTGACTGTCATATAAAAAATCTAGAGTACTATGTGTCAGTGATGTTTATCTTATCGTTTACAAGCTTCATTATAGATTTTGGAATTTATATTCATGTACGTAGTACAGTTAAGGTGCGCAATGGAAATATCGACTAAATTTTGTATTTAAAAATGTATTCAAAATCGGGATAGCGATTATTTTTAGTACATTATTTATATCGGATAATTGTAATTACATATAATAACTACATATCGAGGACGATTATATTTTATATTTAGACTAGTCACGTGATGCACATTTACTTGCCGTATTGATGTTACATATAAATATCACTAGTGCAAGGGCATAACGAAGTTAAATTTCCAAGTTAAGTATATAGATATTTTCAGCACGCATTGTAGTTTCTAAAAAGTGCTGCAATCCTGTCTAAATTCTGTAATTTCATTGTTAAAATTATACTTGTATGACCGAATGCTATATTTTTTGCTGGTCAGCGGCATGAAATATTGATATAATTAAATTGGTTTTAAGATTACATCAGGATCGCAGCACTTTTCACATACCTTAATAGTTCTATAGTTGAAATGTAAAAGCTTACTTTGATCCATAGAGTGTATGCCCTTGCACTAGATCGATTTATTAAGACCCCCCACATTACCTTCTGATGTATTTGCATACAAATATACGGCAGTGTTAATTAAATACGTAATGTACAGAAAATATATCAATAAAATAGCAAAGAAGACATTAAATTCAAGTTATTGACCTGTAGAATATCTGTAAATAATATTTTATTTAATTAGAGAATACATATTTTGTTGAGAAAATATTACTTAATCTGTCTCTCGCTGCATACAAACTACGTCACGTTGTAAGAAATGACGTCATATTGACAAGTGTATTGTGATCAGTGACATGTTTATAACTTGTTATGTGGGATTTAACTAACGACAAAACAACACGCTGTAGTAAGATTTTATGTAGTTTGATGATTTCTTACTGGTTAAATTAGCAAATAAACTCATTATGTGGCATTTTAAAGAAATGTTGTATGACGTATATTGTGTATGATGTCATAGTCAAGTTTTCCCGTAAAAATTAGGCTCCGCCTCCTTTTTGTAACCTTAACTGTGCTGTGTATCCGTAAGCAGCATTCAAGAGGGATAAAGATGACAAACCTAAACAAAAATCGATAGGTCACCTGACAAACCTAAACAAAAATCGATAGGTCACCTGACAAACGTAAACCAATAGCCAGAGGTCACCTGACAAACGTAAACCAATAGCCAGAGGTCACCTGACAAACGTAAACCAATAGCCAGGGGTCACCAGACAAACGAAAACCAATAGCCAGAGGTTACTTGACAAACGTAAACCAATAGCGAGAGTTCACCTGACAAACGTAAACCAATAGCGAGAGGTCACCTAACAGCAAGAGGTCACCTGACAAACGTAAACCAGCACCGAGAGGTCACCTGACAAACGTAAACCAACAGCAAGAGGTCACCTGACAAACGTAAACCAACACCGAGAGGTCACCTGAGTAAACCAATAGCAAGAGATCACCTGACAAACGTAAACCAACAGCAAGAGGTCACCTGACAAACGTAAACCAACAGCGAGAGGTCATCTGAATGTCAAAGCCATTCTAAAATATCAAATATTCGGCATGTTCTACAATAACTCATTTAGAATTGTAGATTGGTTACCTTGGGAAATTATAAAATCTTCTGGTTTTGTTCTTGTCGGAACTGGAAAAGATTTAAAAGTAAAAAATAAAAATTTCATGTGCATGCATAATAATATATTGTAAATTTTGATTCTATATAATTTTTCTTTTGGAAATAAAGTAGTAATTATTTAGAAACACTTTGATTTAGATTTCATATTGCAATCCATAAAGGCTAAAGGATGCTCAAACACATTTATACCTCTTACAATTCGGAAATAATTAAAATGTTAAGCTATTATCTGTTCAAAATTATTTGCATAAATATATCGCTACTTACCATTACAGTTTTTCCCTGAAAGTACCATAATTTTCTTTGGTTCTAAATTGAATCAAGAAATGTGAAAATAATAAACATTTTAAATGGTCAAAATCCTTACAAAACAATCTAATAGTAGAAAAATAATTGAAAGCAGGACAAAAACGGACATATAGAAACAAAAGATGTGGGTTCAGGTACCATTGAGAAGTAAACATCTCTGAGACTAACACCTGTCTTTATCAGGAAGACGAAGTTTTCCGTACTCGCTTGAAAACAATATTACTATTATAGTATTAAAAATCAGCATGCTATATGTTCTATATATATGATTGTATGTGCAAAAGTAAAAACTATAGAATTAGAAAATCGACGCATTAAAACGAGCTTACTAATACCTCTGTCAAATTGATTTATTTGTCGCTAATCTACCTTAAATAAACAAGTTTTTCTGATCAGATCACTCACATTGTATAAAACAAAAAAGCCATTTGCAAGATTAGTAAACAGTTAAAGTATATCATTGAGGGAGTAAGCAAGATTCCAGTTCCCCAAGAGCAGGATTATTTACCGAGGCGCAGCGCACTAACTCTTTCAATGACATACTTTTTAACTGTTATTATACCGATACAAATAGAGGATAACGAATGGAGGGGAATAAGCTTCAAGACTTACGCACGGGGAATTAGTTTATTAACATATTGGACCGATACAAAATTAAAAACTAGAGGACTACGGATAACCGGGGAATTAGCTTCATAAGCAGAGGAGGCTCATTAAACTAACACATGGGGAATTAGTCCATTCACCGAGATTTCTAGTGAATTATTCATATTTTACTGCCTTACTTTCATATAGGAAAAGCTCAGTAGAGGTATAATAATGATTATTATATAATGCTATATAATAGGTAAGGGAAGTTGACAATAAAAAAAGTTTAAGTAATATCTTGATCATAAAGATTATAGTTTATTATTGTCATCGATGCCTTTATATTTTGTAAAAGAAATCATCTGAAACAGATGAGAAAGATTCCGTTAGTCTCTCTTATTGCGCGTTTAGTGAAATCAATCAAATTTGCATATACATGTAAATTACAATGAATGATTATTGTCCTGTCCAGTAGAAGTATTCTTGACATAATTTGTACACATATGACGTTCTCTCTGAAGCTCCTTATCAAGACACTGTCAATTATACCCCGCCTTTTTGTTGATAGAAATCAGTAGGTGTTAAGTCAACAAAACCTATAGATGTTTAGTTGACAACGACTTATGGGTGTTTAGTTAATAGGTGTTTTTGTGACATTTATCTCTCTCTCTCTCTCCACACTCTCTATCTCTCCACTCTTTCTTTCCCCACTGTCTCTCTTTCCCCACTCTTTCTTTCTTTCTCCCCACTCTCTCTCTCTCCCTCTCTCTCTCTCTCTCTTTCTTTCCACTCTCTCATTCCCCCTACTTTCTCTTTGTCCCCAATCTCTCGCCACTCTATTGCTATCTGTTAACAGTACAACTTACCTGGACACCAATCTGCAAAGGGTTTGGGGTCTGATTCTGGAAACTCTAAGGAGCTGAACTTGAAAAAACCTAAAATTAAAAAAAAAGAATGTGGTAAAACAAAACGAATAACTTTCAAAAAGGAGAAAAGGAAACTTTATGACTAAAATAAGATCCAGTCAAATATTTTAAAGAAATAAGAAGGCTGTTCTTTGGCCATATCGGACGTGGGACAGGTAAAATGGAGGAGAAAAAGTCGACCACGCGGGTTTGTTAATACAGCACACGGATCAGAATTTTGCGAATTAACACTTTCTTATAATATGTAATAGGGTGAATTCACCATGCATCGGATACCCTTGTACTTCAACAAGTTCTACCGATATCGCTACCGATGGAAAATTATCAAAATGAAGTTAAAAATTTAGTTTGTGATTAAAATAACAATTTAAGACACAATTATATGCCGTTTATTGAGAAAATATCCCCAAAAAGCGAGTTTTTAGGAAAAACTGAGAATTCACCATGGATCGGACATTGTTTACCATGCAGCGGACAGACGGTATGGAGACCGGAAAAATATCATATCTTTATTGCAGTGCTTTAAAATTCTTGATATGGATATATTTTCATCTTTTTTCTAAGAAATAACCCTCAACTTTAATTTAATCGACGATATTATTGCCCAAATGTAGAACGATTCTAGAGACCCCACTCTGCCTTAGAAACGCTTTAAAATGCTTATAATGCCGTAATTCGCGCCTTTTTCTTATGGTTTATCATACTCTAGTTTGTAGAAATAAACTGAGAAAAATTCCAGACGTCATATATCGGTAACTTGTATTTTGACTGAAAATATAAAGTTTTTATTTTCTTTTTCTGCAAAAAACAGCTGTCCGCTGGGTTCTGTATGAAAATGGTAGTGCTTACCTTTGCATCGAAAAGTGTCCGATGCATGGTTAATTTGTGTCCGATGTACGGTGAAATTAGCTTACTAGTAAAAACCAGCTCTAATAAGAATTAAACAAACATTGAAGTGAAATTTCTTTATAATTTATGCAAAATTACCAATCCCTGACAAAATTCACCAAAGTCCGACTCGTTCCGTGGAAGTCGATTTTAAGAACGATAACTCTAAAAATTGCAAAATCATAAATTTCGGGTTATTCCCCTTTGATGATGTAAAATATGACGTAACTTCAAGGCCATTTTGCGGGGTATCTTTATCACAACATGATAAACACAATCGGTATCATTCAAAAATTTAAATCTTCTTCTTTATGACAGAAACAAATAAATACACAGAACTCTTAAGCTGAAAGAGAGTTTATTGCCTGAAGTTGTCCGAAGCAAGGTATGTGTCCGATGCATGGTGAACTCACCCTACTAATAAATCGGAAAAGTCATGGATAAAACTTTTGCTACTATTATGCATTCTATAGACGTCAATGGGATTTATACCACAGGAAGCACTACACCACGACGTCACCTCGTGACGTCTATAATTAGAAAATATGCCTTAATGAAAAAGTGAAAAGTTCAACACCGTTCAACACATGATTACTTTGCATTATGTTATATAACATTAATTAAAAAAATTACATTAATTTATAAAACGGTTGTATTTTTGTTTAATGTTCAAGGAAATCGGCAGGTTTTTTTAGATATCATTTATAATTTTTAAGTAGAATTCAGACAAGGTTTTATGGATATGTCGTTATATAGACGCATGAACATACTATATTTTTAATTCAAATTGGACATAACTATTATATAATTAGAGATAAAGGGATTCAATAGAAAACTCTTACTTCTTCTTGATATGAGTTATGAACTTTAAATTAAACTGCCAATTGTTAGATGTTTTACTAGAATTAACATTTTGACTGGACAAACAGAAAATCCACTTATAGTCCCTTTTATAGTCATCATTTCATAGGTTCTTTGGTCGATACAATGACCTTCCCAGCAATAGAATTCATCATTGAGTCAAATGCTGACTGACGTTTTTCATACTAATTGCTAGGCCATTATTTATACACTGAATTGACGACGAATTTTCCAATATTTCCCGATCATAAGAAGGATCACACGGGGGATGTGACTGATCGGCAGGGGATGCTTACTCCTCCATGACACTTAATTCAACCTCTGATGTTTTGGAGTTCTGATGTTTGCTCTGCTCCTATGTTGTATTGTTTATGGACTTTAATATCGAATACCGTTACCGTTCACGGTAGCTCAGTTGGTAGAGCGCTCGCTCCGTGATCGGGAGGTCGTGACTTCGCATCTCGGCCGCGACTGACCTAGTCATTAAAATGGGTAGTAACTGTTCATTCGCCATGCGCTCGGCACTTTGAAGTGAAAGTTGCGGGTCTTTCGAATGAGACCTTAAAAACCGAGGCCCCGTGTCAGCGGCAGGCGTTGGCACGATAAGGATCCCTCACTGCTCAATGGCCCTGAGTGCCGAATAAAGGTCAAAAATTTAAAGTTTTTCACCGGCATACGGTGACGTCTCCATATGAGTGAAAAATTCTCGAGAGGGACGTTAAAAAATATACATTCAATCAATCAATCGAATAGAGTTCGTTATCTCCATATCATTCTATCATTCATTATCTGACCCAAATTTAGTTCATCTATATTTTATTACTTAATAATTCATATATTTTATGTAAATAAAAATAAAGTTGTGATTTTTAGACTTGAATGAAAAGCAGTTTTATATCGCTGTGTCACTTATACATGTATGTTCAAAAATTTACAGGGAAACAAAATGTTGCAGTACGTACATGTAATTTATTTGAAACAAATAAGGAGAGGAACAGAACAATCCAACGATGTACAATCCTCCCGGCTATAGCTTTGAATAGAAACTCGTATGAATCCATTAAACCATACCCCGCTAAAAGAAAGGATAATATAAAAGTGTAAATTAAGAGGTTCGATAATCATCGATTAATTAAAGTATTGGGATATCAAAAAATAATCTCAAAGTCCAAAGTTTGAATACAATTCAGAAGTACAGCAAAAACGGACCTATATGTGGGATCAGATGACATGGGAGACTAAGCATCCCTAATCAATTTATGACATAAATATAATACAGGTACATACAATTATAAACGAATATTCTTATATGAAAATAAACAAACAAATGAAAACGAACAAGTTAAAATTTCATAATTTTATAATCTTTTAATTTGCTTATATAGATCATCATTTAGAGCTGAAACTGAAATCCCGAAATATTTTGTAGTGGTAAATTGTAAAAAGTTGTGGATAATTATGTGTTACACACAGTGCAGCCGATGACAAAATTATTTGCATTGTAACCTATGACAAATCTTCACTCCATACACGTATTGTTCTCCGTCCAAATATTGTCGAAATATAAAAACAACAATCATGACAATTGGGCATATAGGTCAAAACTCCAATGAAACAACGCACATAATATTAAAAGCCGAGCAAGGTCGGAGCTCTTAAAACATCAGAAAAGGGATCAGGTGTCATAGGAAAATGGATTTTCTCAGTTGAACAATCACACCACACCCCCTGCCCTATGTCATGACCAAGCAAATTCAGTGTGAAAAAATGGTTTAACAGTTTGTATGAAAAACGCCAGGCTGCATTCAACTTAACGATATATTTTGCTTACAAATTCATCGTATCGACTGCAGAGTTCTTGCGAATTGTGGAGATCGATGTTACAATTGAATCATTAACATATTTGCTTATAGTTTGTGTTGTCTTATTTTACATTGTTCGTGCATTTTTAGTGCTTTGAATCCCTTGGGAGGTCTTTTGCAGTTGATAATGTTTTAGTATTACAAAAACAGGGAAGTTAACGATTGAATATTAAAATCATCGCATTTATTATGTGTTTTTTGTATGTAGAACATGTTCTAGTACAGCGTACCCACTCAAATGGGAGACAATCAGAAATTTAAGCGTCATCTTGATATCAATTACTGCTCAAATCTGTAATGTCAAAACGAGGTCAATTTATTTGTTTTTACGCGCAGTGTTTAAATAATATGTATTTTAGAGTTTTTCATTCCACTGTAGTAATTATAGTAATTTATTGACAGAACCTTAAGTAAATGTACCTTTTCATAACAGCAGTTTACCCCGATAAATTACAACGATGCGTAAATAAATTGATAGGAAATGCAGATTGACATATAACCCCAAATCATGCATTCTAAGAACGTCAGACGTCATTTTTCCAGCTGTGGGACATTTCCACAGGACATTTTGATTCTTTAATATTTTTTTCACCAATTAGATCAGATGAAAAATGTATCAAAAGTATTTTTTCAGTACTTTCCACTGATATAAATTTCAATAATTTTTGCCTCTTGAATTCGGAATAAATCAATAAAATGTTAAATTATATATAATTGGCATTACGTCATTTACGCAGCGGGACATGTCTGCAGGACACGGATGATGTTTGATTACAAACCTTAGAGCATGGAAATTTTTCATCATCTTTTTGGAAAAAGTAGTTGTATAAATTTTAAAGTAATCAGTTTATGTCAAATAAAATTTTGTAAATTTACTGACAAATTTTCTTTTTTTCCCCATGAAAAATGTGCTACACTAACTTTTAATTGAATTGGACATCTTCAAAGACCTTTATTTCAAAGGATGTTTGTATCCATTCTCTTAAAAGAGATTATCAACAAAAATGTTATGTCTATGATGTGAAAGAACGTTCTTGTAAAATATCTCAGAGATACGAGAAGATTTGCCGACAAGGCAAAATTGGATGTCATTCCCGAATATAATAATCTGTCAATGTGTTTATACTTTGGAATAATACTTCTTTTTGTTACAATATTATCGTTGAGAAAGAACCTTCTATTTTCTTATATAAAACTATATGTGTATTATCAAGACTGCATGTACTAGAAATGAAGGCTAAAAACTGATTAAACGTATAATTTCTTATTACATGTAGAAGCAATTCCTGGCGGAACGTCTTTAGTGTACTTGTCTGTAAAATTAGAAAATACGTTTGTAATTGACCACTGACAAAGAAATTTAACTGTTTTTATTACTATTGAAAAGGCAACTCTCTATGATGTCAAAAACCTACATTACGATTGATTGTTAAGACTGGACCTCAATTCATTGACAGGAATGGTGTATAACGATAAAACAGAACCCACCAGATATTTTTTCATGTTATTTAGGAACTTTGCATTGGTATGAAAACAAAAATCTCTTTTAAAAGAGAAATATTTCATTAATAACAAAGAAAAAAGATTTTCCAACATTTTCGTAAGAAAATACTAATATTATAAATTATTTTGAAAACAAAAATACACACATCACCTATTCCTCCAATCTAATTATTTTTGTGTGTGTGTGTGACTTGGATCTTTTTTTCAAAAATTCTTTTTTTTTTGTCTTTGGAGGAAGACTTAATTTCATGTGATTACACACATTATTCTTCACCCTCCTCCTGGAAAATGAAGTACCAGCAAAATATTAATAATATTTCATTTTGTGTGTGACAAACACACCACAGAAAGATTTACAGAGAAAGAGAGAGAGAGTTAGGGTGTGTGTGTATATAAACTTTAGAAAAATATACCAAGCCATATGAATTTTTTAAGGACAGATGATACAAACCATTTTTTTAAATTTCTAATTCCTAAGAACTGTAAATGACATAAACTTGGAAAATATTAGTAATACTCCAATTAAATTGCAAATATTTTTAAAGTTTATATTACACTTTTAGCACAAAGCTAAAACTCTGAAATTGGTTTTCACCTGTTAATTATAACCTTTACTGAGTGTCATTTGTGCATATTTGTTATTTTGTTGAAATATTACTAATATTTTCCAAGTCTATTTCATTTTCCTGTTCTTAGGAGAAAAAAATTGTTAGAATTATCTAAACCTGTGACGTAATATAAAGCTTCCTAAAAAAATGTTTGTATCAACTGTCCTTAAACGTTACTCTCTTAGCTGTAAAAATATACTGCTTCTTTAGTTTATACTCGCTGCCTCTAAATGCACTTTTATTTTATTACTTTTATTAAGCTGGTGTACTCTAAGCTTAGATAAAGACATTAACAAGGATTTAAATAGTATTTTATGCTGTTTAAGGAAGCACCGTGAAATTAAAATGAATATTTCGATATTTATTTGAATGTGTTAATGCATTTTCTTTTAATCATTATTTGAATAACTATTTTTCATTTTGGTCATTAACAGATTATTGCTTTTTCGTTTGATGTTGATCATAAGCATGCATATTTTATAAAGATATATGCTTATACATGTTTTTTTTTATCGTCTTGGGACAATATTTAATTATCTTTTGAATTGTTGATGAAAGAGATTGCGTAATCTTTTTATATTTCAAAGAGTATTGATTTCCAATTTCAAAGCAGTTATATATTTGTACCTAGTAAAGGTTAGGAGTTTCCTCGCTAGATTGATATTCTTTGATTACCTCAATGAAAAGATTAAAGACAAGAATGACACTTCTCTTATGCTCTAGTGTCGACCGGGGACAGGTCGACGGTTGACAGTTGACACTTCTCTTGTGTTCTAGTGTCGACCGGGGACAGGTCGACGGTTGACAGTTGACACTTCCCTTGTGTTCTAGTGTCGACCGGGGACAGGTCGACGGTTGACAGTTGACACTTCCCTTGTTTTCTAGTGTCGAACGGGGACAGGTCGACGGTTGACACTTCCTTTGTGTTCTAGTGTCGACTGGCGACAGGTCGACGGTTGACAGTTGACACTCCCCATGTGTTCTAGTGTCGACCGGGGACAGGTCGACGGTTGACAGTTGACACTCCCCATGTGTTCTAGTGTCGACCGGGGACAGGTCGACGGTTGACAGTTGACACTTCCCTTGTGTTCTAGTGTCGACCGGGGACAGGTCGACGGTTGACAGTTGACACTTCTATTGTGTTCTAGTGTCGACCGGGGACAGGTCGACGGTTGACAGTTGACACTTCCCTTGTGTTCTA